>NW_027555847.1:111359509-111614509 GCF_003287225.1 Phascolarctos cinereus
CTTCTTTTTTAAAAAATGAGGTTTACCTGGAGAAAAATAAATGGTGAAAAATGAAATTAAAAGTAGCCCCAAATATAGAATTGAGACTGGGCTGGTCTAATTTAAAATCCTAGTAACATTCTGATCCTTTCTGGAAACATTCTTCTTTGTACATCATAATTTCACTTTGTATCTTTATGTAGGGCATAAAAATACACAATACTGGCACAGGGCTTTGCCTAGCTGCACAACCATAAGGCCCTACTGTCCTTAGCCAACTGAGGACAGCAACCTTCAGTTAGCATGATCAAAGGACTGCTCTCCTATCAGCCTGAGAAAATGCAGGGGGAAAAAAAAATACTGATAGGTCAGTTTCCCAGGGGACTCATTTGAAAACATTTGGCAAACTGACAAAGAAATTGGAAACATACAAAAGCAACCATGTTCAGCAGGTGCCATGGAGGATTATAATATTAACAGCGTCTGCTGGGGGTGATGACCAAATGATTCAGTTTGGGGACCAGAACTGATTTAACCGCAGTTGATTATCAACGAGGCTCGATGTTTCAGTTTGGTTCAGTACTTACAGTTTGTATTTTCAGGCTGGTGAAATGAAATATTTCCTTTCAGGGAAGAACATTTTCTTACAATTTGATTAACATAACTACCAGAAGTTTATCACAATATGGTAACAATTTTAATCAGGGCAGCATCCCAAGATTTGTTTATGGAAGAGCACTGCTTCCAGCAAATTTTCCCAAAGAGACTTAAAAAAGAAAAGAGTAGAACTCTTTTTAAAGTTGGTTAAATAACATCACCAATCTAACAGAAATTTCACATGACACAGTATCTTTTTCAAATACTATAGAACTTTAAGTGCTTTTAGACATAGAATAGTATTTTGATGTCCAGTGTCTCTGCATACATTTGCCACGATAAACTTCCAAAGGCATAAGTGTGAGCATGTCACTCCCTTATTCAAGAAGCTTCAGACGCTCACTATTGCTTTTTTTGTTTGTTTTTTTGGTGAGGCAATTAAGGTTAAGTGACTTGCCCAGAGTCATGCAGCTAATGAGCATTATGTGTCTCAGGCCGGATTTGAACTCAGGTCCTTCGGAGTCCAGGGCCAGTGCCCTATCCACTGTGCTACCTAGCTGCCCCCCTCACTATTGCTTTTGTGATAAAATATAAACTTTTCACTGTGGCATCAAAAGCCCCTCCCACATTGGCTCCATCCTACCTTTCCAGACTTATTGTACATTATTCCCTTCTACTCACTCTGTGTTCCAGACAAACTGATCTACTTGTGTTTCCTCCTGAATTTGGAATTTTGTATTCTGACTCCATAGTTTTGGATAGGCCACCTTTCCCGTGGAATGAGCTCCTTCCTCACATCCATCCTTTGGAAACCTTAACTTCCTTCAAGATTCACTTTATGTGCTGCTTTCTATAAGGTATCCTCTCCTGTTCTTCCTAATAGTAAGTGCTATCTACAATCTCAAATTATCATGTACACAATTCTCTGTCTACAGAGATACATGTGGTATTTCTCTCCTTCTTCCCCCATTTCTCTAGCCCTTTTGAGACAATGACTCTCCTTCCTTTGTCCTAATATCTATTGTACCTTGCACTCAGCAAATGATTTACAAATGTTCCTCGGTTTGGGTTAGACAGGATTAGATTGGATTGGATTAGATAAATGTTGGAATGGACCCTAGAAATCATTGAGTCCAGGCTCTGACACTTGGAGGCCTATGATCTGGACAACTCACTTAAATTTATCCCCCTTCATATTCCTCCTTCCTAAAAGGATGGCAACAATAGATTTACTTCCTCCCTTATAAGGCTGATATAAAGAAAGTGCTTTGTAAACTTTAGAGTGCTATGGAAATGTGAGTCATCTTTATGGGGCTGGTATGAGAGCTATATACACTCATGTATTTGTATGAAATTTTACTTTGAGATATTGAAGTATTACTATCAGAGCATCATTGTCATTATCACTTAATTCATTCCCCTTTTTATACAGATGAGGGAACTGAAAGCCATAGAGGTTAAGCAACTTGTCCAAGATTGTGTAACAATTAGGTTTTTGGTAGACCCAGGACAAGAACGCAAGTATCCCGGCACCTGGTCCAGTCCCCTCTACATCACAACTTCATCTCTCTCTGGGGATGGGGTGAGGGGACTCTGGATCTGTGAATTCATCTGTGTAGGGAATTCCTAGAATGGAGACACTGCCAACCTAGAGTTTAAGGAATTTGCTATGGTCACACAGATGGTATACATTACGGCAAGAACATGACACAAGGTCTTCCTCACTCTAAGGCTGGCCTTCCATCCATTGCACCTGTTTGCTTCTCTCTTCTCAACACACCTTTATTAGTTATTGATCAAAGAACTGACATTTGATACAGAGAGATAGAGACAGAGCAAAACACAGAAAAAGAGAAAGACAGGAAAAAAAGACATAGATGCTTTTAATAAGAACTAGCAAATACCTGAAAATTCTGGGCTATTTCTAGCTTACAAATCCATCAAAATGAGCTCCATAAATTAAAAATGTAATAGCTAACAATAACCCTAAAGATTCAATATGCACAAATATTCCTGAAAAGAGAATTGAGAGTGATTACCTCTCTAGGACTTAGTTGGCCTACTTTGATATAAGACCACATGGAAAAAGAGACAGCAATTACTTTGTACCAGGTAGTGTATTAAACGTAGAGTTTACAAAGAAAGGCAAACATCATGGTCCCTGCTCTAAATGAGTTCACACTATAGAGGGAGAGAGAACATGTAAATTAAATATAGTAGAAATGAAAGTATTTTCAGAAGGGAAGGCCTTACTAGTGGAGACTAGGGATTGGGAAAAGCCTCTTGGAGAAGGTGAGATTTGAATTGAGGGAAAAGGGGGGGGGGGGGGAAGGGGGAGGAGGAGGAGAGGGGGAGGAGAAAGGGAAGGAGGAGACAGAGATGGACAGATGAACTATTGATCATGGCTCTACTGCTCACGAAGTAAAGAAAATAACACTTTTTTACTGACTTCTGCCCATAGAAAATATGAAGAGCCAGAATACTCTTGCTTTTCTGTATTCTAGGAGAAGCTGGCCGGGAAGTCACTGTCTTCTGCTCTGTTGCCCACCATGAAGAAGATAGAAACACCAAGAGGACAGCTGAAGAGTCAGTTGAAAGCTGAGACCTCTGACAACCTGATTCTTAAAGCCTTGTTGACAACTTCTATTTTAATCAGTTCAGGTGATACTAATCATATTGTAATTGAGCCCCATTTTTTTTAGGGTCTAGGCCTGCTCAGCTACTCCCCACCGAAGGCTGGAGGCACTTCTCCATTCTGGGCTCCCCATTAGATCTGAAGGTTGGTAGAAAGATAGCTTTTCAAGGTACAAATTGTTTTTAAAATAAGAGAGTCCTGGATTCTTGGCAAAGGAATGACACCTGCTCCAGCCAATCAGCATGACTGTTTGGGGCCCATCTACTACTCTGCCTTGAGTAAAGTGGCAGGTTATTATGCTGCTGTTACCTACAATACAAACAGCTATATTGTATCTTAATATCAGTTGTAATTATGAGATTGCCAAAGGTGCCTCTGAAAGCCATCTTGAATTGGACCAGACTAAATGACTTCTGAATTTTATTCCACCTTTAAAAATTTGATTGTGGAATTTCTCTCCAAGATGTTATTGTCTTTTCCCCATTTAAGTCCTCGTCTGATCTCTCATCCTGGAATAAAGGTAATTCTGGTCTGTCAAATAATGAGCTAGGGAAATCCAATTTTGTGGTGTCCTGCCAAGCTGGAAAGATTTCAGGTAAGAGAGCTGGAACAGACCAGATGTAGACAGCCTTGGGACCATTTGTCCATGAGTTCACAGAGCCTCATCATCAGAAAATCAGCTGGAATAGCAGTCTCATGTTGGGAGAGAGCTTTGAAGACAACTAGTGCAGTGGATCCTTGAACAAGAATCTCTTCTTAAACATGCCTGATGAAAGGTCATCCAGCTTTTGCTCAAAGACATTAAATGAGGGCAAACACCACCTCCTGAAGAAGTCCATTCTGCTTTTGTTTAGCCTTGATTGTTCATAAGATTTTCCTTATTTCAAGCCAAAAGTTGCTTTTTTTTTCAATCCCTACTCATTGTTTCTCTTTCATTCTCCTGGAGACAAGTAGAGCAAATGTAATCCCTCTCCCAAAGATTGGATAAATAGAAAGAATTTATTTTTGGATTTTGGATTTACAGTAAGAGGAATTGAATTCAAATCCTGCCTCTCCACTTCCCACCTATGTGACCTATGACAATTCACTCAATCTGTGGGAGCTTCAGTTTTTTCATCTGTAAAATGAAGGGATAATTACATAACTTTAATGATATGAAAAGACAATTATTGTATGCACCTCAAATTTTCTCTTCATTAGGCTAGATATTCCTATTTCTATAACTGATCCTTATACAGATTGGACTTGAGGCCCCTCAGCATCCAGCCAGTCATCCTTTGGATATTTTCTAGTTTCTTAAAAGGCACTAATAGAATTAAACACAATGGTCTAGTGGTCCCCCCAGGGCAGAGTAAGGGAATATTCTTTCATCTGCAATCCTCTAAATGATGATTGGGATTTTTAGTTTTGTTTTGGCCATGGCAATTCATTACACTATATACAATTGTCTGGAGGAATGGTGATATCTATTGGTGGTATAATAATAATAGCTGTCATTTATATAGCGCTTTGTAGTTTATCAATCACTCTATATCTATTACTTAATTGATCCTTGAAATATTTCTATAAAGTGATATGATAGAATCATCCCCATAGATTAGGAAACTGAGACACAGAGAGAGAGAGAGAGAGAGAGAGAGAGAGAGAGAGAGAGAGAGAGAGAGAGAGAGAGAGAGAGAGGATTTATTAAGTGCTAATTGTGTGCCAGGCATTGTACAAAACACTGGAGATGTGAATAAAATAAAAATTAAAATAAAAAAAAGCAAACAAGCTAGCCTTTACCCTTATGGTGCTTGGATTCTTGAAAGCAAGAAAATAAATGAAGGGGAACTGGAAATGGGAGTTAGAGTTAAGGTCAGAGTTGGGGAGAAGGGAAACAAGGTATTATTCTGGAGGCATGGCAAAGACTCTGGAGGCATGGCAAAGACACTGCAGGAAGTGACAATGGTGTGTTAGCAAGAGGGATCCAGGGATACAGTCCAAGTTTTCAATGGGGTAGAGATGTTTGTAGAGTGGGATCATGGCAAGGAGACTGTTGTAAATGTCAGTGACTTTCCCAAGATCCTACAGCTAGAGAGTTCTGAAGCTGGGATTCAAACCAAAGTCTTTTGATGCCATGACCAAAGCTACTACAATTATGATGTCCTGAAGCATTGAGTTATGTCTTGATGCCCTAGAAGATACATGAGTTCTTAAAGCCACTGAAATTTCTCTTATCTTTTTTTTTAAATGGAGATTATTAATGAAGAGTAAAAATGCAGCAAAATGTTTGGCTCTGATAGATTTCCTCAAATTTTTGTAGTCTGGTCATTTTGATTCATGTCTGACTCTCTGTAACCCTATTTGGTGTTTCCTTGGCAAAGATACTACAGTGGTTTGTCATTTCCTTCTCTAGCTCATTTTATAGATGAAGAAAATGAGGCAAATGAGATCAAGTGACTTGCCCAGGGTCACACAGATATTGTAAGTGTCTGAGGCCAGATTTAAAATCACAAAGAAGAGTCTTCTCATTCCAGGACAGCACTCTATTCATAATGCTACTGGGCTCAAGTTTTACTTTGTTTAAAAAAATAAAAAGATTTTCTCATTTATTTAGGACTAAAACACTAGGAAAGAAAAATTCATTCTATATTGGATTCCCTGGACAAAGTGTATGTATGAGTGTATTCAGATTCCTTTGGAGGGTGCTGAGTTTATTAACCCTGATATTCATCATCACCATACAGATCCATCCACCTATAAAAACCAAAGCAATATTCACTCCATCAATGGAAAGCACTGCTGCTATGTTTAACCACCTATACCCAGTTCTATGCTGAATCTGGAGAAAAGTCATTCAATCAGTCAATAAGGATTGATTAAATACACCTACTATTTGCTTCTGTAGTGAAATCAACAATTGTCATCAGTAATGACATTATTAATGGTATTATAATAATAATAGCTAACTTTTATCTAGTGCCAGGCACTGCGCTCTATGCTTTACAATTATTGTCCCATTTGATCCTCACAACAACCTTGGGAGGTGGGTGCTATTATTATCTCCATTTTGCAGTTGAGGAAACTGAGGCAAACTGAGGTTAAGTGACTTGCCTGGGATCACTTAGCTAGTAATTGTCTAAGGCTGGATTTGACTTCAGGTCTTTTTTTAACTCCATGCCCAGTGCTCCTTTTCCTATGCCATCTAGCTTCTTAGGTAGTGTATGTAGGTATGTATTATGTACACATATGGGTGTGTCTACTCAGAGTACTTATGCTGTTGTTTTATTCTGTTCCATTAGATAAGAAAGTCAAGAAAGTTTCAATAAAACATTTTGCCCATTTATTATTTCAATAGAACTGAAGGTTGAAAGCAGAAAAGTGTCCTGTTAAGTTGGCTATGAAGGCTGATAAGACAGAGAAGAACTAAACTGGTTCAATTTGCTTTTTTTCTCTCCCTTTCAGAGTCTAAAGCAGATTTTTGTTCCTTTGTTTTTTGACCAGTTCCATGCAGTGGGTGGGGCACCCCTGAGACTAGAACAATGGAAGCTTAGAGTGGAGAGGAACAATTGTCTGAGTAATTAATTCCCTGTAGCTAGTTTAGACTGCAGTCTTTACGTAGCTGACTTCTTTGACTTGGCCACACTTGGGCTTTGAGAATTATGCAATAAAGGGCTTCTGTCTTGCTTAGTGGTCAGCTTGTCTTAATCAAAAGGAACTAAAAAGAAAGAATTTCTATTCAAGTCTCCCTTGTACATGAGTAATGGATGATGGACTTCAGGGGCACTGTTACCACTTGGGATGTGGAAGGCCTTTGGGATGAGCAGGTTTCCAAGTAGGATGATCCAGTCTCTGAACTGACATTAATTAACTAAAACAATAGCTATCCACTGGAAACCACTGATATTTGGGTGTACTATGAAATTTATATGTGTTTTCATTCTTATGAGTATTCTTCAAATATGTTCCAGACTGTCATTGCCTGACCTAGTTTGAGATCAGGATCATGAATAATGAAAGAGGCTAAATAGATGGTTGACAATAATAGCAACTGGTATTTATAGCTCACTCTTAAAAGATCCCAAAGCACTTTATTTCTATTATCCTATTGAAGCCTCACAGCAAACCTGTGCAGGCAGGTACTATTAGCCCCTTCTTATGGATGAGGAAACTGTTGCTGGCATAAGCGTCTTACTAATAGTCACACAAGTATTGAATTTGGGAGACCAGATCTGAACCTAGGTCTTGATTCTAAGTCCTACATTCTATTCACTATGTCATGTATTAATCACTCAGTAGCTCAGTCAAGCAATAAGCATTTAGTAAATATTTTCTACCTACTAGATTCTGTGCTAGACATTGGGGATACGCAGACAAAAATGCAATGGTTTCCTGTTTTCATGAAGCTTACGTTCTAGTAGTAAAGACAACATGCATGTAAATAGTTATGTAAAGAACTTATGCTAGCTGCATTAAAAATTCATAGAAAATAAATACAAGGCAGTTTTAAGAAGGAAGGCATTCAATAGCAGCTAGGGGAATGAGTAGAAGACTAGTGTGAAAGGTGGTACTTGAGATCCTTTTTAAGGAAACTTTCTAAGAGATGTAAGAAGTGAAGGAAAGCATTCATGGCATGGAGACATTGAAAGCCACAGAGACAGGAAATGAGATGCCATGAATGAGGAAGAAAAAGAAAGCCAGTTTGGCAACATCATAGATTGTGTGAAGGGGAGTCATGTGTAATAAGGCTGGAAAGGTAGGTTTTGGCTAATTTGTGAAGAGCTTTAAAGGGCAACAGAGGAACCTTTATTTCATCTTGGAAGTTATAAGGAGCTGGCTGGAATTTATTGAAAAATGGAGGGGTGTGTGTGTGTGTGAGAGAGACAGGGAGAAAGAAAGAGACAGACAGAGAAAGGCACACACATACACACACACACAGAAACAGAGATAGAGAGACAGAGAAGGAAAAAGAAAGAGACAGAGACAGAAAGAGAGAGAGAAGGAGAGGGGAGGAGAGAGACAGACAGACAGAGAGACAGAGACAGACAAAGAGAGAGAGACAGACAGACACACAAAGACACAGAGACACACACAGAGAAAGAGAGAGAGAAAAAAGAGAAAGATTGACAGAGAGACAGAGAGATAGAAAGGAGAGAGAGACAGAGAAAGAGAAAGCAGAAAGACAGAGAGAAAGGAGAGAGACAGAAAGAAAGGACAGAGACAGAGAGAGGAGAGAAAAGAGAGAGGGAAAGAGAGGGAGAGAGACGGAGAGAGGGGGGGAGGGAGGGAGGGACGGAGACAGAGACAGAGACAGAGAGAGAAAGACAGATCTATAATTTGTGAAAATCTCTGGCAGCTGTGAAGAGGAAGGATTCTCTTGAGGAGAAAAGAGGTTTTTGCATTCTCCCTGGTAAAGATGATAGGATCTGAGGTTTAGAGCTGGAAGTGATCTTAGAGGTCACCTAATTTAACACCCTTTTTTAACAGAAAACCAAACTGAAGCCCAGAGAGGTTGTGACTTGCCTAAGGCCACCCAGGTAGAAAGCTGTCTTCTAACTTCAAATAAAGCATGCTTTCCACTGAATTCTACTGTTTGGGAGCAACCAAGACACTGTTGTAACAGTCCAGGTGAGAGACAATGGGGGTCTGAACCAGGGTGGCAATACCTGTACTGTCCGTGCTGTGTTGTGTATCTGTGTCAAATATCTACTAGCTTGTAGCAGGCTTCCCTCCCATACCTTCACTTTAGTTCAGCTCACCTGGAGTTTGCTAGTTCTCCACACAGCAACGTTTAATAGCATCAAATGATGTTAGAATGGCCTTTGGCTTGCTCTTTGGATAGATACACTTCCACTTGTTTCACAGAATAACAATTTCAGAATCATGAGGTCCTATGATGTTAGTCATGAACTACCCCAGCCAAGCTGAGCCATGTTAAGCCTGACTCCTGAGAATAGCGCTCTTCTACTTTTCCCACTAGTAACGTGGTGTTTTTTTGCCCCTTGATGTATAAACAACTTTATTCTTTTAGTTTACTGCTGCTTCTGAAGTTATTTCTCACAAGCCCAAAAGAATGTCGGTCTGTTTTGTCCAGTGAGCATTGAATGCATCTGCCCTCTCAAACTGCAACATTAGAGACATTATATCTTTGGGAATGTATTCTTCCTTTTACTTCTTTAAAGGCAGATCTTAAAAAGGTCTGAAAATGTGGATCGATCTATCTATCTATCTATCTATCTATCTATCTATCTATCTATCTAATCTACTCTATGCTTAGGAAAGGAGGATAATGCTTTTTTTCTTTCTTTTTTTTTGTCATGAGATTTCATCATTGTAGGGAATTCCTGATAAAACAACTTACTCCATTGGTACAGAATTGACAGTTCATTTATAATTTATAGTCTAGGGAGTTGCCTGGGGCCCTGAGAAGTGAAGAGACCTGCCCTTGGTCACACTGTTGGTTTCTGTCAGCAGAATTACCTAGAGTGTTGAGAAGTTAAGTCACACAGTGAGTATGTGTCAAAGGCAGAACTTAAACTCAGGATTTTCTGACTTTGAAGCCAGCTCTCATCCTCCATGACAAATAGGCATCATCATCATCATTACCACCAGTACCATTATTATTAATTATAGTAGTACTATTATTATCATTATCATTATTATTGTTACATGAGGACTGAGTTTGAAAAGTGTAACCGATTGGGGGAGGGGAAATCAGGGAAGGCTTCATGGAGGAGGCAGAATCTAAGCTCACAGAATAAGCACATTTAATCAAACTTCTCATCTTTTAAGGAAATGGAGGTCCAAAGGAGGCAGAACAGCCCAGGTAGTAAGTGGCAGAGTCAAATTCAAGCTCAGGTCATCTAGATACAATGCACTTTCCCCAAAACACTCTAAATGTTTCTTTCTGTATTTGAAAGAACAGGTAGGAGATCATCAGGCAAAAAGAAGAGGAGAAAAGTCATTACAAACATGGAAAGTTGTATACACAAAATAATCAAGGTGGAGAAGTCAAAGCAGGGTTAAGGGGTGGTTCATTTTGGCTGCAGCAAAGAGCGGGGATGGGGGTAAGTAGGATGAGCTAGAACTGGAAAAGTGTGTTGGTACACGATTATGGAAGATCCTGAGTGCCAGGCTTAGGAGGTTTAACTTTGCTTGGTAGACAATGGGGAGCCGTCGAAGATTTTTGAACCGACACAAAACATGCACAGGTTAGGAAGTGAAATTTGTCTTAGGGAATTCCTTTGCCAGGTCTCCCTCTCTCCCTAGTTTCATTTCATAGGAGAATTTGCTTTAACAAGTTTTTAGGGGGACTATATCTTCAACATATTAATTTATTAAAGATCTCTGATGTAAAACATACTATGGTTAAAAATACCCATCACGCTCCTCCCTTTACATTCTTGCTTGTTAATCTGAAAAAGTGACTCCAAATATCAGACCAGGAGGAGGGTAGAATGGTACTAGCTCCAGGTAGATCTTGGACAGGAAAGAAAATCATTTTGAAGCAGATGACTTGTCATTATTAGTATAAACAGGAAGAAATATGCTCACCAAAGGTGGCAATGGCTATCACATAGGATGCCAAGAGCTGAGTTAATTGAAGAAAGATTCCTGATAGGCAATGAGGTCTTCAGGATGTTCTGGAGATGGCATCATGCTGATTGTGTCAAGCACTGGAAATATTGCAGGCCCTCCACAAATAGATATCTAATCATTCCAAAGAGTTCTAACTATCCAAAGAAGAAAAAAAATGAATGGAAAAAGAATATTTATTATCTACACTGTGAAATGCAGGTGAGTAGGCAGCCTATAGAGGCTGTACCACAAATATATTTTGAACAGACCCTGAAAGTGGACAAAGAGTTGGGCACAGAATCGAACAGGAGAAAGAACATAGACTGGATTGCCTTTAGGAAACTAGAAAGTTCATTTAATGATTCCAAACTTCTTCATGAAATTAGGGCCCACTTTTTTCAATAATAGGAGTCATTTAGTCTCCAAAGATTTGAAATTGAGAAATATCCAATGGGCTATGGAGAGGCAGGGAACGATGGTTGACAGTGGCTTCAATAGTCAATAAGCATTTATTAAGCACTTACTCTGTGCCAGGCCATGTGCTAAGTGGTAGCAATACAGACAATGAAAGGTGAAAAACATGGTCCTGACATCTAGGAGCTCACACTTAAATGGAGAGACCACATGCAGACAACTATGTATATTCAAGATACATACAGGGTAAACAGAATGTAATCTCAGAGGGGAAGGCAATAGAGGTGGAGGATAGGGAGAAGATCAGGAAAGATCTCCTAGAGAAGGTGGAGCTAGAGCTGAGTGTTGAAGGAAGTCAAGGTAGCCTAGACAATGATGAGGAGGGTGAGTGCTCTAGGGAAGAAATCCAGTGTCTCTGGATTGTAGCATATGTAGAGGGGAACAAAGAATAAGAGGGGCAGCTAGATGGTGCCATGGATAGAGTGTCAGCCCTGGAGTCCTGAGTTCAAATGCAGCCTCAGACACCAGCTATGTGACCCTGGGCAAGTCACTTAACCGTGTTTGTCTCACTTTGCTCATCTGTAAAATGAGCTCAGGAAGGAAATGGCAAACTAGTCTAATATCTTTGCCAAGAAAATCCCAAATGGGGTCATGGAGAGTCAGACATGAGTAACTGACAACAACAACGAAGTATAAGAAGACTGAAAAAGTAGGAAGGAGCCAGGCTGTGATGGACCATGAAAACCAAACAGAGGATTTTATATTTGGTCCTTGGGGTAATAGGGAGAAACTGGAATTTACTGAATAAAGAGGAAGGATAGCATAATCAGACCTGATCTTTGGTAGCAGAGTGAAAATGGATTGGAGTAGGAGAGACTTGAGGCAGGGAGGCCAATCAGAAGGCTAGAGCAGAGAGAAGTCAGAGTGGAGAGAAGGGGATGTATGTGAGAGGCGTGGGAAGACAGATATGTGGACCAAATGTGAGAATAGACGAGGATGAAAACAAGATTACAAGGACAGATAATTGAGAGGATGGCAGTGCCTTTGACAGTAATAGGGAAGTAGAAAGAAGGGAAGGATTTTTGGGGGAGGAGGGATAAAGACAATGACTTCTATTTTGGATATATTGAGTTTGAAGTTTCTGGAACGTCAAAAGATGTTACAAAGTAGCTGACTAGGAAAAATGTTATAATAAGAATGAGGGACAACTGGGGGACAAGCTGCCCATTCCACTTTCATCCAGGTCAAGAAGGTAGGAAACTGAAAATCATGTGGGTCAAAGGCTAATATGTCTTCCTTTTGAGAAAGGAATGACAGACTTTTAGATGGTATTTGTATGACTGGGGAATTAGGTGTATCTGAAAGATCTTATAGACATAGCAATTGTTCAGTCTGAAGCTTTCCATTTCACGTACCATAGAATTAGTTTAGTAGGAAGCCAACACTCATTGACGTTATTTGGCAAAATATAAACCCCAAAGTTATGAAAATATGACAGAATATAAGTCTTATTTAGTGGGTTCTTTCCATAAAGTGGTTCTTTTCTTTTTCTTTGTTTGCTTTGTTTTTTTATTGGAGGCAATGGGGATTAAGTGACTTACCCTGAGTCACAAAGCCAGTAGGTGTCTGAGGCTGGATTTGAACTCATATCCTCCTGGCTCCAGGGCCTATCCTCTATACCACCTAGTTACCCAAAGTGGTTATTTCTTAAAGATTGATGGGAATCCCATAGGAATCTCTCTAGAGTGACTATTAAAATATACACACACATACATACACACACACACACACAAACACACACACACACAAACACACACACACACATACCAACAGTCAAAATTACCCTACTCTTTTATTGTCGTTCTATTTCTAAAGAGATTAAAGTCATAAAACCTTATAAAAAGGGACAACATAAAGGGAGAAGCAGCCAAATTGATATTGGATGTAGGAATTCCCCAAGCAATAATGCAAGAATCTGACTGCTAATCTTCATCTATTTTTATTTTATTTTATTTTTAGTACTGTAGGCTTTATTACCTATGGTAAGAGATCAAACAGATGCCTCTTGTTTTCAGTTTTAACCCCACCACAATCAGCCACCCATGGCCAAATGGAGGATGCTGTCAATTGATTGATTGGGAACTCTTAAATAAGGATAGGGATAAGGATAGGTATAGGGAAAGGGATAGGGATAGGGATTGGATCTGTGATTTCATTAGTATAAGGAGCTCCCAGATGAGAAAACTCTCCCCACCAATGTAAGTTGGCACCTTCTGAGCAACTTATGGCTTTAGAAAATTGTTTAGGGCGCTTAAAGGTTAAGTTACCCAGGGACACCTCATCAGTATTAATTAGTGACAGGACTTAAATCCAGGTGGAACTTCATGACTCTAAGGCCAGCTCTCTATCTCCTCCATATTACTTCTCATTCTTAGTCATTTTGGCATTCACTGTAACAAGTTTCATTATTTAGCCCTCTTCGACAGAAACTGAGAGAAGTGATTAATACCATTACTTAAAAAAAAAAAAAACTTCACTCTGATTAGTTAAATATGTACTAGTTTTCTGGCTCAATGTGTGACAAATTGAGATCTCATTCCAGCAGACAACTCTTGCCTTACAGAATCCGTGATTTCATATCTTTTTTAATCTTTATCTTCTGAAAAGTAGAGTTGATTAAAAAAAATAAACATGGCAAAAGGGGTGAGAGGATGAAGCTTTTCCCTTCGTGTTCTCTGTGGGGGATATCGCATCAGTATTTCCTGTTTAGCTGAATGACCCTCTCCCTTTGTTGCCACCCCATGAATCTTACCTTCCCTTTCCTTGCTAAGTAACATTTTCTCTTTGGGAGGCCCATATCAAAAACGTCTGAAGTTCTGCTTCAGATAATCTGGTACTGATGGAAATCTGTGTTCCTTCTCCAGGTCCCCTTCTGAGAAAACTTAACAGAGAAAGCCACACATTTATTTCTGAGACCATGGCACCTGTCCAACAATGTGTCCACTTTGTCAAGAGTATTTGACTGAAACCCTTTATTATCATATGCTGGTGAAATGATTTGCCTGAAGGGGAAATGGGGCATTAAGAAATGGAATGAATCGCATATTGTTTGTGGCATTCGATACACATACAGCATTCTCTGTGTATCACTCCTTCCTAGAATCTCCTTCAAATTCCTACCTGGTCAGTAATCCTATGTATAAGAGCTGAAGAAATAACTTTGAATGGGCACAAATTTCTAAGCTCAGGGAATTGGGTCCCAGACTGGATCGTAGAGCCCTTTTTTGTGTGTTTTCCCTTACAGGAACTAATCTTTACTGGAAATGACTATTTAGCATCTTAATGTGACATTCAGGGTCACATGCCCTCTGAACTTCTCTGCCATACTTTTTTTTTGCCTAGATGCTATCACTCTCAATGAGAAGAAAGATATTCACAAGCAGACTTATTTCTTTCATAAAAAGCCACAAAATGACATTTTAATTGAATTTTATCTTCATAGCAACCAGTCATTTATTGGTTCCAGGAAACACAGGAAATCAGTTCTTCTCTTTGTTATTCGGAACATGAGAGCCATAAGTAATAAAGATGGATAGATACTGGTGATGCTTCACTTTCCCCAAATAGCAATTGATGAGCTGCATCAACCATAGCTTGATTAGAGAAAGAACATTGTGCTGTAATAATCTACAACCCAAGAAACAGAATGATATGAGAGGCATTGACAAAACCCCTGTTTTTCAAATTATGAGTCTCAAAATGCATTGATTATTGCAACATATCCACTAGGAGAATTCAGGGACCTTAAATGAAAATAAATTCAAATCTGGAAACTAAATGCACAATTTTAGCTTAAATAAGTGAATTATAAATAGATGTTGTTTCAATCAGTATAGAAGTTGAAAAAAATCCATCATCCATTTGAAGAGCATAATGAACATGTAGCCCAAGACTGCACTGACAAAGTTGTAATTAACCCCAATTAAGACCAAAAAGCATTCTGAGGTGAAATACATACACACATACATACATACATACATAAAGAAGAGGAATCAAGTTGGAAATTGGATTTCAGTGAGGATCAATAGAGAAAAAACAAATGAGAAATTTTCCTTCTTGTAAACCACAGATCACTGGAACAGAAAAAAGAAATAAATGAAAAGTTAAGGAAATAGACCACAAGTCTATCATGGTGGCAAGATATAAGAATTATGGGGAACTTCAATTACCTTAATATTTTCAGAAGTTGCCTTAATGATAATTTTATCCTTCAAAGGATGTAGTTACTGAAGTGGAAATGATGGGAACTTTAGGAAGAGGAGGACAGAATTCGTGATAGAGGACAGGAATGCTTCATCTGCATAATTTAGCATGCAGCATATATTTGGGGAGAACAGATTTCAAAGGGTTCAAAAAAAGGATAGACAGATCCCATGGCACAAAAACTCTCAGCACAGGAGGGATAGAAAGCTGTTGAGTGAAGCACACAAATAGAGTCAAAGAAGAATTATTTCAATGAGGAGGAAAAAAGAATGTTGTCCAAAGAGACTGATATAGAGGCACGTGGAATTCACTCAATAATTTAAAACTTTCAAAGACAGGTGGAACCAAGAGAAAGTAACAGAGCAGGAATACAAAAATGTGCCTGAAGGAACACTGTTAGGATTGTGAAAGCTTAGAATGAGTTGAAGCTGGAGACGAATGATGAAGATAGCAAAAGTGATTTGCTTGCTTTTCAAACTTCTGTTGGGAAAAAATGAGGATCAAATACATGATAGAATCAATGCTAACATAGATGTGAGAAGCATTGCAGGATTGGATAAAGGCAAATAACATATTGATCTTCAAAAAAAGGTAAGAGAGGGCAATGTACAAACTGTAGCACACTGAATTTGACTTAGATTTCTGGGAAAATTCTAGAATATTAAAAGGATGGTTAATAAACATCTTGAAAAAGAGTAAGGAAATGCTGAGTCAATAAGGCTACACTAAGCACAGATCATCTGTATTGTCTGGGGAATGGCCAAACAAGTTCTGATGCATGGATGTTTTGGAATATTACTGTGCTGTAAGAAATGACAAATATAACAAATACACAGAGGCATGGAAAGACTTACATGAACATAGCAAAGTGAAGTAAGCAGAGTTAAGCAAACAATATATACAATGATGACAACAAGGGAAATATGAAAAACAAGCACAAAACAATTGAAAATGAATGTTGAGAAATTATAAAGAACAAGAATGACTCCAAAAAAGAGATATGCAGAAAAGAAGGTCTACGGTTCTGGTATGCAATATATATTTTTACATTTGTTAATGTACTGATATATTTTGCTTATTATTTTTTTTCTTCTTCCTATTTTTCTTTTTAAACAAATCTTTGTTATATGGAATGACTCTAAGACAAGTAAAGAGGAAGGATATAGGCAGTGGCATTCTGATAAATGTATAACAACTAGCTCTTTGAAAAGCAGCACACATTTTAAATTTTATTCTCAATGTTAAATATTTTCTCCATTACTCTCTGAAGTCTAGACAACCAATAAACCAAGCCTTGATTTGTAGCTTTAAAAAAAAAATTTCTAAGAGGTAAACTCTCACATGGAAAATTGAACAATGGGCTCTTGTGGGCTGGCTTGAGCTGGCTTCAGCACACTCCTGGATAAAGGGGAGGAGTTAGGCAATGTAAATACAAAAGATATCAATAATAACTTATTTTGGAAAAGGATACAACTATCATACTAATCTCATTTCTTATTTTTCATCTGGTAGCCTTACATTTGGGCTTCAAAAATCAACTACTTTCAGGGGCAGCTAGGTGGTGCAGTGGATAGAACACTGGCCCTGGATTCAGAAGGACCTGAGTTCAAATACGGCCTCAGACACATGAAAACACCTACTCACTGTGTGACTCTGGGCAAGTCACTTAACCCCATTGCCTGGCCAAAAAAAAAAAATCAACTACTTCCATGCCAAATTTGCTAGATGGCAAATAATATGACAAAATAAGGAGATTTAAATGGATGCTATAAAAGCTTGATATGACTCAATAGTGTGATATAGTCTCTCTCTCTTTCACGCACACACACACACACACACACACACACAGCCAATGTAATCTCAGACTGAATTAAGAGAGGTCAATTGTTGAAAAGATAGAGTTGATAGTTACACTGTTTTCTGCCTTGGTCAGTACACACACACACATACACACACACACACACACACACACACACACACACACACGAAAGGAAGAGGAGGGAGGGAGGGAGAAAGGACCCAAACGTTTATTCAGTGATAACTATGTACCAGACACTGTGGTAAGTGCTTTACAAATATTATTTCATTTGATACTCACAATAACCTTGGGAAGTGAGTATTATTATTATCCCCATTTTACAATTGAGGAAACAGAGGCCAAGAGAGGTAAAGTGACCTGTCCAGGGTCACACAGTGAGTCAATGTTGGAGGCAGTGTTCAAAATCAGGTCTTCTGGACTCTAGGACCGGTGCTCTCTGCCTACTGTTATACCCCTAGATAAAGCTGGATCATATTGAAGTTGTTGTGCAATGCTTTTAACAACCACAGCTGTCCCACTGCTTAAAAAAAAGAAAAGAAAAGAATACAACAGTCATCTTTTTGAATACTATTCCCACGGGCAGAGCTATGTGTTTGCAAATTATGGAATCACAAAATCTCAGAAGAAAAAGATTTTTAGGCCACACAAAGGTCAATGGAAAATTATATGGTGATTATAAACAGATTATTTGGAGCACCAATGATGCTTACACACAAGCTCAATGACAACAAGCAAGGACAAGAAGATAGGTTGGGCATGCAGTAAGGGATAACAGATGGCTAGCCAAATGTGCTGGTATTTGGAAAAAAGTTAAAGGGAGCAGAGGATCCCCCTAAGCACAACGGGTAGATCTTCTATGCAGCCTTTACAGAGAAACAGAAGCAAGAGCTGTGGCAGTCTATCCGTGTAGAGGGAATCCCAACTTTTATAAGATCCTGCATTCATCTGAGCATCAAAGTATAATTATCTGTGTACATTTGTGCCTGTGTGTCTCTGTGTGTGGCTGCATGGAATAAAGTATAACAGTTTTCCAAAATCTTACTATATGACTGATGGTAAAAGTATTGAGTGATTGCGTTTTACATCTGAGGAAACTGAGGCCCAGGGAGAAAAAATGACTTGCCTAAGGTCACACAAGTAGAAAGCATTTATTGTTCAGTCCTGTCTGAGTCTTTATGACCTCATTTGGGGTTTTCTCAGCAACGATATTGGAGTGGTTTGCCTTTTCCTTCTCCAGCTCATTTTATAGATGAGGAAATTGAGGCAAACAATGTTTAAGTGTATTGCCCAGGGTCACACAGCTAGTAAGTGTCTGAGACCAGATTTTAATTCAGAAAGATGAAGTCAGAAGACTTCAGGCCCAGTAATCTATCCACTGTGCCACCTAGATGTCTTAGTAAGCACTAGAAGAAGTATTTTTAATGTAGACCCTCTGACTTCAGAGACTGTTCCTTTTACTATACCAGTCTATTTTCCTAAGGGTCTACAAGCAGTAAATAGGAGGGCAGAGATTCCAGCTCCTGTCTTCTGACTCAAAATCTAATGTTCTTTCTTCTCCTACACAGTGACTTCCTTGACATTGCAAGGTTTTATTAAATTATGGATTCTCAGAAGTAGAATGGAAACTCACATGTCATCTAGCTCAACTTGTAGCTGAACAGAAAACACCTCTAAAACTACCCAAAAGTTGTCATCTAGCCTTGAATTGAAGACCTTGAAGACCTATGGAGATGGGAAACCCCACTGCCTGCCAAGGCTTGTTCTACTCATCTTTCCATAGAGATATCTAGGGATTTGTAGTCCTTCCCTTTTTCAAGTATAGATGGGCATCCTCCCTGGAGTGTGAATTGACAGATCTTCATAATGTCATCTCATACTTGAGTCTATCATATCTCCTCCCACCTCCTCTACCCCTCTGCTACCATTAGCCAAGCACGTGGGATTTCACTTATATGGGGAGCTCCCAGTAAGGAACTCTGTATGCCAATGTGAATCAGCCCCTTCTCTGTCACCTAGAGTCTTAGAGAGCTATCTGTGGGCACTGAAAGTTTGTTATTTGCACAGTGCCACATGGCTAGTATTTGGCAGAAACCAGATTAGTGTCTAAGACTCTCAGACTCTGAGATTAGTCTTGTATCATACCATGCTGACTCTCATGCATGCTGTTATTCCAGAATTGGGATCATTTCTTCCTTTGGGTATTTCCTTCCTCCTTTAGGAGTGAAAGGGATTTATAAAACATACTGAGCTTTTCCTTTTAAGTGAGACCTAACTAACGTATTGGGTTTCACTCTTCTCAATTTCTGTCTCCACAAATGTGTTTCTTTTCCCTTTTCTCCATGAGTTACATTCAATCAAATAGGAGAACTCTTGGTACATGGATGAACTTCTCACTGGATCCATCTGCTGCCTATGAGACTTATATCTGAATAAAGTAACTTAAGTTGCCCTGTTGAAAATCAGCAATGAAAGGAATTTCAGTGGTATTGTAGGAATTTCCTTGTTCTGCTGATGATCCAAGAATCATTTATTATCTGTCCTGTCAGATGATGAGTAGAGGAAGAAGAAACTGATTATAAAGTCACATAGTAGCAATCTACAGTTTCCCATCTCATTGTCCTACTCCATTTTCCAACTTCCTCTGTTAATATTGGTTGACTAAAAGCAGACAATAGTACCTTTACGAAGGATCAGTTGAAATAACTTCAGCTGGAAAGTAAATGTTTATAGTATATTAAATTATATACACACATATGTATGTAAATGTATACTTATACATATATGTATACAGTAGGTTAGTGTTGGCTCACATCTTGTGGATCATCTTATTACTATATATCACTGTATCTGAACAGAGAACTAGTAACACAAGCTATTTTAGTCACTTCACCCATCATCACCATCCAAATACTCCTAGGGTGGTTTTGCTGAGAAAATAATCAGGATAAATTATCTATAAACAAAGAGCTCCAGGTTCCCAAGGGAAAGAAAACTGCTACATATGATTCATCACAAATTATGGAGGGAAGTACTAAACAATGGGGATAAGAAATGATCCTTTTTTCTGCCTTAATGAGGCTAATTTATGCATGATAATAAAAACTCATGTGAGAACAGTAGAAAATTGAAGGGGTGCAAAGTACTTTCTTCATTACTATCCTGTGAGGTACAGTACAACTATTGTAGTGCTCCCATTTTATGGTGGAGAAAACTGAGGCTCAAAGTTCTGCTGTAACCAGTGGAGTACTGTTGACACATCTGCTAAGTATCAGAGCTGGGACTAATAAAAATAACTGGCATTTACACAGGGTCAGAAGGCTTGCAAATCACTTTACATTCATCATTTCATTTTATCTTAATAGCTACAATGTGAGGCAGCGCATTACTATCTCCACTTTAAAGGAGAGGAAACTGAGGCTTAGAAAAGTAATTGTAGGAATAGAATTAAAGCTGGAAGGGACCGGAAAGCCAGTCTGTTGCAGTGCCTTCATTTTACAGATGAGGCCCAGAGAGCCTTGCTCAAAGTTACACAGGTAGCAAGGAGCAAAGTTTGGATAAGACCCAGAGTTGGCCAAGACTCTTTCCACTATACTTTTACGTGCCCAGGGTGTCCAAGGTAAGACTCAAATCTAGGTGTTCTTGACTCCCAGTCCACAGATTTAGCCACTAAGTCACAAGGTCGATTTTTTGCAGGGATAAAGCCTTTTCTATTCTACCACACTGGCCCTAAAGTCCTAGGCAAGAACCTTTCTACTTCCCTTTAAAGTACATGTAAATTTTACTTTAAAATGCTTAAATCACTGTGTACCTGAGAATGGGAACACACTTTCTTTTTTCCCTCTCCAAGGATAATGATGTTCCTGGCATCACCATTAAAAAATTCCACAGGAATGTGATTGTGATAATTTTTTGCATATGTAGAGGGAACTTTCCATTTCTGTATAATTTACTGAATAAGCATCATTATTCCCATTCAGTAAAGGGAAAGTGGAGGCACAAATTGATGGTGGAACTCATCCAAGAAATTTAGATTCAGATTTATATGATGTGGCAGATAAGGTACAGAACTATAGTTTGCAGTGTGTATAATGTGCTTGGAACCATCTCTTCATACTGTGGCTGGGCTAGAGACATGTGTCCTTGCTCAATGCTGGTGGAAATTGCCATTCAATAATTCAACTCAATAAGTACTTTTTAAGCATCTACTATGTATTAGTCACTGTGCTAGGCATGGAAGGGAAAAAGACAAAAATGAAGAGTCCCTGCTTTCAAGAAGCTTACATTCTACTGAAGGAAAGAGCATGTGCATAGAAAAGCATACAATGTAATTTCTGGGAGAGGCCCTGGCAGGTGTGGGGATGAGGATGGATGTTCTGTCTGAGGTGGTACTTGAGGTGAGTTTTGAAGACAGCTAGAGATTCTACCAGGCTGAATCCATACTTAATTGGTATTTAGACTAAATGGAATTTACAAGGAAATGAAGAGTAAAAGTTAATGGCATTAAAACTACTTAAATCATTACAACTTCTAGTAGAGTATGGATTTCCAAAGCTAGGGATGTATCTATCTAGGGACAAAAAGACACAGAATGTCCTCCTTGCTGGAGGAGATCAACTCCTAGTCATGGTATGGGTCCTATAGAGGTCACAACCCAATTCCTAACGGCTCTGGCAAGTTGGCTTCTTGGAGGGATTTGCCTGACACAGTCTCTTTTTAATGTTTCATGAGGTGACTGGCCATGGTAAACCAGAGCCAGCAACTCAAAGCATCATTTCTGGCCCCATGTTGAAAAGCCCCACCAAACTGTGATCTCAGGCAACTACCTCTCTTTAGGAAAAATGCGTATTGTAGCTACAGGGATATGTGAATTTAAGTTACTTAAATTCTATTTTACAGGAAGAGAAAAAATATACATATTGGTTACTATACAGGGTCACATGCACAAAATTCACACTAAGAATCTAGTCAGAGGCATGCAATGATCTACATGCTGTGTACTCATGATTCTGTGCTCACTGTTTACTTCCCTTAGGGATATAAACAGAAAGAAAGAAAGAAAGAAAGAAAGAAAGAAAGAAAGAAAGAAAGAAAGAAAGAAAGAAAGAAAGAAAGAAAGAAAGAAAGAAAGAAAGAAAGAAAGAAAGAAAGAAAGAAACTGAGGAATGTTCATTTGTATTGCTCTTTCCTCCTCTTTAAACAATTGTTTGTTCTATGAGAGAGCATCACTGTGATATTCATGGACAGATGCCATAAGACAATATTACAAAGTGAAATGCCAAAACTTCTCATAACACAAGCTGGGCAGAGCTCAACAATATTTTTCCAAGTATGCAGTAGAACTCACAGAAGATAAAGTGATTTAACTTAAAACTGTACCTACCAATTAAAATATGCCCTCACTTTCAGGAGGCGACAGTTACTCTTCTTTTTACATCTTATAGATCACAAAAATTATAGAACTGTTCTGTTTCTTCACTAGAAACAGATATTCAATGCTTTTTTCCTTAAACCAGAAAAGTGTGCTTTTTACAGGATTCTGGCCATGTACTGTGCATACCATTTTCTGTGACTCATAATGCACCAATGTTCTATTTAGCCCAGAATTTAGCTTTCCCAGTTCTGGCTTTGCAATCTCTGCAGGGATTCCCTCTGGCTAATGCTCAGGCTAATCTAAATTCAAAAAGCCAAAGATGATAGAGACTCCCCATTTTCAGCTTTAGAGTCTTCTGTTCTCCTCTGAAAGGAACTGGACATAGCCACTGCCTTTAGTGCTTCTGGGTGCCCTGATCGGTGAAGGGTCCAGCTGGGTACGACAGCTTGGGAATATGGGAAGGGGGGCAGAAGAAGATTACAAGATGATTTTGCTACCAATCTTATTTTAACAGAAAGTTTGAGTTTTTTCAGTCTTTCTGTTATATTGCCCAATTACTGCCATCCCTACCCCTAATGTGTGTCTGACACATATGCAAACTAAAGGTTTAGCTTCCTTTCCACTTAAAAAAAAATGATGATCAAAGGGAATTCAGTTAGTGTGGATTGAATGGAAGGTACTGTCAAGATGACGTTAGCTAGCAAGACTAGCCCTTTCAACCCTTTGGAAGGGCCCTCTCTTCCATCTTTATAGTTGTAATGCCTAGAGAAGTGATTAGGATCAGAGATCTAGAATAGGAAGGAATCTCAAACGTCATTTAGTCCCCCACTCTCATTTTAAAAATAATGAAACTGAAGCTCATAGCAGTTTACTGACTTAAGGAAGGTTGCAAGTAGCTGTGGTGGGATTTAGTACAAGTCCCATGCCCCTGAGCTCAGTGCTGTAAGTTCAGTATGTTACCCACTGAATGATGCCAATCATGATCCTGACCTCCTTCTTCTGCCCCCCTTCCCATATTTCCAGGCTGTCATACCCAGGTGGGCCCTTCGCTGATATGGGCACCTAGAAGAACTAAGGGCACTGGCTATGCCAGTCTCCAAGTGCCTTTGTGCTTTCTTCATTCTTCAAAATATATTCAATTAAGCTGAACAAATATTTATTAAAGTGCTGGGAAAAGAAGAAGATAGAAGGAAGTAGAAGGAAGACAAAGAGGGGTGAGAGGAGGAGAAGCAAAAGAAAAGGGAGAAAGAAGGAGCAACTGGGCCCCTGAGGAGCCAGAAAAAATGTATGTCCCTACTAAAAACAGTAGTCAACTATATACCACATAGAACACATTTGTATTCTCAAATACAAATATCTGCAAGTTAGGTGTTATTATTATCCCCATTTTACTGCTGAGGAAACTGAGGCAGGTAGTGTTTAAGTACCTTTTCCCAGAGTCACACAGCTAGTGTCTGAGACCAGATTTGAACTCAGTTCTTCTTGACTCCAGGCCCAGGGCTCTATCCACTATACAACCAATAACTAACAGAAAGCATTTAGCAGGCATGGGTATGGTGTTAATCTCAGAATTTCCAACAAATGTTCTGTTTCCATGATCAAGAATAGAAAGCAGCATGGTACATTGGAAAGAGTTCTGGGTCTTGAGTTAGAGGATTTGAGTTCAAATTCTGCCTCTGAAACTTACTACCTCTATGACCATGGGGCAAGTCTTTTCACCTCTCAAAGCATCAGTTTCCATATTTAGATGATGAGAGTGCTAGACTAGATAGCCTCTGAGACTCCTAGCTCTAAATCTATGATTGTGTGATTCCGTGATCCTCCAAAATCCCTCTATCAACCCATAACCTCACATTATTCAATCTCTCTCTATGCTCACTCTTCCAAAAACTATTCTTTCTCCTCACCATGACCTTCAAACCTTCCATGCCTCAATGCTCTCCCAAGCCCTCACCCCTTCTCTGACTTCTTTTTCTCCCTTCCCAGTCTTGGCCCTGTAGTTAATCCATTCAACTTCATACTGTCATCTACTTTGTGATTCTTCATCCCTGTGCCCAATCATTGGTCATGCCTGCCAAACTCCAACCCTGAATAACCCTAATAATAATCAGCCTCCTCCACTGAAACTCACATGCTGTTAGATGGTGCTGGAGGATGTCACCCAAATGGACTGATACCCACTACATATTTATGTCTCACCTCACTGTGCCCTCACTGCTACAAGACAATTTTACTGTTTGATGTTTGAATCTCTATGACATTTCCCATACGAGATATTCCAAACTTTGTCATTTTTTCTCAAGCATTCTATCCAACCCTATATGTCTTAACAGAAGGCCTCACCTCACAGGCTACTGATAAAAGAGAGGCCATTCACCGTGAGCTCCCTATCTTCCTTTATCAAACACTTTAAAACCTCTTGACATCACCCAACCCTATTTCCTTCTTTCCTCTAGTCTCCTATTATATAGCCCTGCTCCTTGCCAAAACCAGCCTCTCTTCATTTGCGCTTGATCCCACCCCCTCCAGCATATTGCTCCTGCAATCATCCCACTCTCCCTTTCTCTCATCTTCAATCTTTTCCCTGACACCCACAAACATTCCCTGGTCTTCCTCATACATACACAAACACATTAATTAAATAAAACATCTCTTGACTGTACCATGCCCTCAAGCTATTATCCTATGGCTCTCCTCCCTTTCACAACCAAACTCCTAAAAATAAATGTCTTCACTCATTGTCCCTACTTTCTCACCTCTCAGTTTTAATCTCCTTGCAATCTGGCTTCTGACCTTCATCACTGTTCTCTCCAAAGTGACCAATGATCTCTTTATTACCAAATCCATTGGTCCATTCTCAATCCTCATTTTTCTTAACACCATTGATTATCCTATCCTCTTGAATACTATCCCCTCTCTGGATGTTAGTGATGTTGCTTTCTCCTTCTTCTTCTATCTTTTTGGTCACTTCTTTTCAGTCTCTTTTCCCAGATCATCATCTATATCTTCCTCTCTAAACTTTTGATGTAATTCAAGCCTCTGTACTGGACCCTCTTTTCTCTCTACATGTGATCTCTCTGCAATTTCATCAGTTCCATATATTCAATTACCATGTTTGTAATGATGACTCCTAGATACAACCCTATCCAACCCTAGTTTCTCCCCTGAGTTCCAACCTCACATTATCAAATGCCTTCTGAACATTTCAAACTACATTTCTATTGTTGTTGTTTATAGTTCAGTCATTTCAGTTGTGTCTGACTCTTCATGACCCCATTTGGGATTTTCTTGGCAATGATACTGGAGTGGTTTGCCATTTCCTTCTCCAGCTCATTTTACAGATGAGGAAATTGAGGCAAACATAGTTAAAAGACTTGCGCAGGGTCACTCAACTAGTAAGTGTCTGAGGCTAGCTTTGAACTCAGGAAGATGAGTCTTCCTAACTCCAGGTCTGGCACTCTATTCACAGCACCACCTAGCTGCCTCAATTACATTCCTGGGCATCTTGAATTCAATAAGCCCAAATTAGAAGTTATCTTTTTTCCCCCTAGACAACTTCATAGTCTTAACTTTCCTAACATGAATATCGCCACCCTTCCAGTCACCAAGATTCACAACCTAACCTTACAGTCATCCTTGACTTCACTCTCTAGCACCTCCATATCTAATCAGTTGCCAAATCCTAGTGTTTGTGTCCCTTACAATTGTCCCCTTTTTTCTGCTTATATGACCCATACAATAGTTCAGGCTCTGATCACCTTTCACCTGGATTATTGAAATAGTCTCATAATTGGTCTTGATTCTTCAAAAATCTTTCTTCTCTAATATCCGCAAATTATCTCAGACCTCCTCAAAGCTACCACAGTGATATTCCAAAGCTACCAAAGTGAGCACAGATGTGCTCCTCCATGGCCTTGATCTCTTCTGTTCTCTCCTCATGTAGTGGCCTTCCCAGCTTTAGACTCCCAGCTTTCCAGGGTCTCTGTCTGTCTGTCTGTCTGTCTGTCTCTCTCTCTCTCTTTCTCTCTCTCTCTCTCTCTCTCTCTCTCTCTCTCTCTCTCTCTCTCTCTCTCTCTCTCTCTTCTCTCTCTCACATACACACACACACACACACACACACACACACACACACACACACATGCACACACGCACGATACTGTGGGGCCTTGTGTCAAAAGTCTCTTTATATGCCTTGTGTCCTGAGATCAAAGGTCTCTTTCCACAGTTTTCCCCTTCCCAAAAAGGATTTTTTTTTTTGCCCCAAGGCACATTTAGTAGTACTTGTCCCAGGCACAAGAGCTAATTACAGCTCTGACAACCTTGAGTTTTCTACTACATCATACTCACACTGAATATGATTCTGGGTACTTCCTGTACAATTATGGGTAAATCACTTGATCTCTCTGACCTTCAGCTTCCCTCAACTGTTGTCTTGTCATACATCAGCATATGCCATTACATGCCATATCATTTATATGTCATGTCATATCATGTCACATCACATCATTCTGACTCCATGCCCAGTGCTTTTGCTAATAACCTGCACTCTGATCCCATTATTTGCCTATATTTCATTTGGTCAGGCAAACTGCAACATTTGTGTCACATCACATGCCGTGTTATCATGTCACCACATGTCATTGTAGATAATCAATGCAGTGTCATATGTTGTCGCATATACTGCATGCTACCACATGTCATACCACACATCACAATGTGTCATCATTTGGTATTCCGTGCCAATACAGCCACAGGGCATATCATGTCAAGGCACATCACCATGCGTGTTGGCATATGTTGTTACAGATCAACACGTGCCAGCAACAGCACACCAGTGCTGTCATACAGCCTCTTGTGTTGCACATCATCACGTGCCACATCATGTCATGTGTTATATTAACATATTATTCATATTGCACCACATCATTCTAACTCCATGCACTCTAATCTCTCCTGGTGGACACAGTTCTTCCCGCTGATAAGCCTTGGATACACAGCTCTGTGGTAGTGTAAGTATGAGTGTAAGTATAAGCATCCTTCTGGCTGAAATATTCAGTACCTATCCTCAACCTGAAAATGAAGAGTTTTTCTGACTTCTGAATGACCTTGAGTGAAAATTCATGTCTTTGATGCAGCGTGGTGAACTAGCTCTAAACGTTAAAACCCAGCAGACTATTTGCAATGTTTAGATTTCATTTTCACTATATCATGGTACATAAAACAGAGGGAGATTCAAATCACAATGAGCTCTGCCCAAGGCCTGGAGCACAAACAAATGGAGGAGACTGGGGAGAACAATCCAAATGTCTGTGGTTTGTTTCTAGTCCTATTTGGAGCACAGATGAATAAAGTGCCGCTACGTCTTGCCAAGGTTCAAAGAAAACAAGGGGAAGCTGCTACTCCAGAAGCTCATTCTGTTTTCTTTTTCTCTTTTAGTTTTCAATGAAAACTCTGAAATTGGGTCCATTCAAAAGAAATAATTGGATGTTAACTTGAATCATATACAAAAAGAAAACTAAAAGACAACGAGGTTCGGTAACTTGCCAAAGATAATAAAATGTGAAAGCATCGCTAGAATGTAAGACTTACAAAAGAATGTAAGTCTTCAATGTCCTAAATCAGCCAGCCCAGGACTAAGGAGAGGTCTGAGTTACTGAGAAGAGAAGGCTGGCTCAGCTGTCGGGATTTAGATGGTAGATTCATAATTGGAAAGAGCTTTAGAAATTATCTAATTCAAACATGTTTAATGATTATGATACATGATATATATTAAATATATGATTATACATATATAGCCTATACCAGATTGCATGCCATTTTGGGGAGGAGAAAGGGTAAGGAGGGGGAAAAATTTAGAACTCAAAATCTTATAAAAGTGAATGTTGAAAACTAAAAATAAATTAATTAATTATAAAAAAAACAAAAAAAAAGAAACAATCCAATTTAATCCTCTCATTTTAGAAATAAGAAAGAGGACTCTCAATAGCCAGAAACCTTCCTCTGACAAAGGCAGAGTGATGAAGAAAAGATGGTGGGACACCAAAGACAAGTTTCATTCTCTTCCCTCTTCCCACCTTTCCCTAAGTCAGAGAATTCCTAGTTACATCTCTGGGAGCAAAAAAGGCAGGTTGTAGAGCTAACTTAGGGGCAGTGTTTGGCAAGACCTAAACACCTCAATGATAAAGGATAAAAGAGGATAGTGTTCAATTATCTCATTAAATATTTGTGCAAGGTGTAGAAGAAAGGAAAATGAGATTAGAATAGGGGCAACAGAGGTAAAGAGCAGAGAGGGATAGAGTGACTAGCAAATGAAATGAAGATGAAGAATGGATTTAGGAGAAGAGATTAAGAAGTTGAGAGGTTATCATCAAAGAGAAGTAGTTCAGAATTTTGTGTCAGGAAGATAAAACCATTATGTCTGAGATCAATGATATATACGTCCATTCCTAGTGTGGCTAAGGTGGAGTGAAGTTGCAATTCATGGATCTTGAGGAGATGGAAGAATGTCAAGGTGTTTGAGGAAATCAACCTATGTATATAATTCTAGAATACTCAAATCTCCAAGTACAAAGGTAGGAGTTGGGGTGAAGAGCAAGCCTTCTATAAGTACTGAAATGAAGGAAGAGGAGAGAGTGAACCTCAAAGAAGAGGAGATTACAGAAGTATGCTAGCAGGAGGAGGTCTGTGAGTATGTTTTTGTTGTTGTTTGGTCATTTTCAGTCATGTCTGACTCTCTGAGTTTCTTGGCAAAGATACTGGCGTGGTTCACTACTGCCTTCTCCAACTCATTTTACAGATTGAAGAAACTGAAGCAAACAGGGTTAAGTGACTTGTCTAGGATCATACAGCTAGTTAATGTCTGAGGCCAGATTTGAACTCATGAAGATGAGTCTTTTGAAATTCCATCCATCCATTGCACCACCTAGCTGTCCTGTGAGTATCAGTAAGAAGCCAGAAATACACCTATTCCTCCTCCTAGTCCAGTGTAGTAGGGAGGAATGAGAAGACGTACATC
Source organism: Phascolarctos cinereus (assembly GCF_003287225.1). Classification (NCBI taxonomy): domain Eukaryota; kingdom Metazoa; phylum Chordata; class Mammalia; order Diprotodontia; family Phascolarctidae; genus Phascolarctos; species Phascolarctos cinereus. The sequence goes on from NW_027555847.1 coordinate 111,389,160, forward strand.
CATGACTGGAGATGGTCTTCCTGAGAAAGCCATGTTGCCTTGGGTGCAGAAAGATGGAAGGCTTATGGGAGGAATAGGTCTAAGATGAAGAAAAGTTTGCTCTTGATAGGAGGAAGTTTCAAAAGAATGATGAAAGAGAAGGTCAGAGTAGGATAAGGACTCAGGAGGGGTAGGTAAATGGGCTAATGGGAGGAGAGAGTAGATGGTGGTAGCAGAGGAAGAGAGTTTCATCTAGACATTAAGGGATTCTGAGTCACTTAGGACAGGAGGAGGTGAGGGTTTGTTAGCTATGGGAAGGAGTAGCTACTGAATCTGTGAGTTCGCTGGTATAGGCAAGTCCTGGGTGAGGAATTCCTTTTTAGTAACTCAAGTTAGCCCTTTCTTTGCATCTTGTAATGTTATTCATTTGCCTAGAACAGTGAGAGGTTAAGAAGTAGCTCAAGGTCACACAATCAATATGTACCCGAGAAGACACTTGAACCCAGATCTTTTGACTTTGAATCTAGCTCTATCCACTATGCAACACTACATGTTGTTAGTCATAGGATAGAGAAATACCATTTAACTGAATTATTTCTCACTTTCCAAGGTACTGTGATAATAGTTTGTCAGTTTGTTTTCCTATAGGAAATGGAACGTGAGCAGAGACTTGAAGGAAGCTAGGAATTCTAAGAAATAGAGAGGGAGGAGAGAATGCATCCCATACAAGGAGGAGAGCATGGGCCGAGGCACAAATGAAGGAAATAGAATACTGAATTCTGACACCAGCAAGTGGAGGATGTGGTTGGAATGTAAAGTTCATGGGGGAGGTATATGAAATAAGTCTAGAAAAGTAGGCTGGAACTAGATTTTTGAAGAGTTCTAAATGGCAAACTAAGTTTGTACTAGAGGCAATAGTGAGCTATAGAATATTCTAGGGTTGAGGAGGAGTATAGCATAGTTCAGGGGGCAGAGGTGACATAGAGGACAATTTGATCGTGCATGTAATCATACTAGAGAAGGGTGCAACATTGACATCCTCCAGAAAATCACTCTTTTTCTATCCAGCTTCAACCTCTAAGCTCCCAAGTTTCTTATAGGTGAGTATTCACCATGACTAGCTCCGCACAGACCTACAACTGATATTTCTCTCTGGGCATATTCCAACCATGCCTACTTGTGTTATGCCACCCTCAACCCTTCAATCTTTTCCTGTCTATCTCCAGGAATAGCAATCTACCATTCCTAGAAAGTACATGTCAATCAATTGCCCTCCATGTCTAATCATCTCTATGATATCTTTGACCATAATGCCCCTCCCAGGACTACCACTCCTGTTTTTAGTCTTTTCTATTAGAAAGTAAGATCCTTGAGGGGAAGTACTGTCTTGCTTTTTTAAATCACATCTTCAGCTTTTAGCACAGTGTCTGGGACATAGGAAGAGCTTAATAGTTTAGTAAATGCTCTTTCACTCACTGAGCCATTCGAATCTGGTCTGCATCCTCAGGTCACAGGAATGAGACCCTGGAAGGAGGAAATAACAGTCTCCAGACCACTTCAAGAAGGAATCATGCTTCCTGGTTGATGGTACCCTGGGCCAAAGCACTAGTTGTTTCGCCCTAGTTCTATCTCCACTTGTTCCTACTCACACACTGCTGCACACTGCTAGAAGAAGCTACACATCTCCCTTTGACCCAACAATAGCATTTCTAGATCTGTATCCCAAACAGATCATACAAATGGGAAAAGAACCCAATGTACAAAAATATTTATGGTAGCTCTTTTTGTGGTGGCAAAGAACTGGAAATTGAGGGGATGCCTTTCAGTTAGAGAACGGCTGAACAAGTTGTGGTATATGAATGTATAAGTGCTGTAAGAAATGATGAGCAGCTGAAGTTTAGAAAAACCTGGAAAGACTTGTATGGACTGATGCTGAGTGAAGTGAGCAGAACCAGGAGAATGTTGTACACAATAATAGCCATGTTGTGTGATGACTGACTTTGATAGACTTAGCTCTTCTCAGCAATGCAAGGATCTAAGACAACTCCAAAAAACACATAATTGAAAATGCTATCCACATCCAGAGAAAGAACCATGGGGTCTGAATGTAGATGGAAGCATACGATTTGCTCTCCTTTCCTTTCGTTGGTTTGTTTTATTTCTTCTTTCTCATAGTTCCTCCCATTAGTTAGCATTCTTCAATACAACATAACTAATGTGAAAATATGCTTAATATGAATGTATGAGTAGAGCCTATATAAGATTACACGCTCTCTTGGGAATGGAGGAGGAGAAGGAGGGGGAGAATTTAAAATTCAAAATCTTATGGAAGTGAATGTTGAAAATTAAAAAGAAACAGAAAGTACCAACATCAGCCAAGGAAGAAGAAGAAGAAGAAGAAGAAGAAGAAGAAGAAGAAGAAGAAGAAGAAGAAGAAGAAGAAGAAGAAGAAGAAGAAGCACCAGCTACACATCCTTATTGACTGAGTCCGCTACAAATTTATGTTACCTAATCTCGCTGGTACCTCAATTCTTTTTTTTCCTTCTCTATCATCCTACTAGAACTGGTATTCTAAATTCTCTCCTCTCCTCTCCTCTCCTCTCCTCTCCTCTCCTCTCCTCTCCCCTCTCTCTCCTCTCCTCTCCCCTTTCTCTCCTCTCCTCTCCTCTCCTCTCCCTCTCTCCTCTCCTCTCCTCTCCTCTCCTCTCCTCTCCTCCTCTCCTCTCCTCTCCTCTCCTCTCCTCTCCTCTCCTCTCCTCTCCTCTCCTCTCCTCTCCTCTCCTCTCCTCTCTTCTTCTTTTCTCTTCCCTTCCCTCCTCTTCTTTTCTCTTCCCTTCCCTCCTCTTCTCTTTTACCCTAAACCACTCTGATTAGAAGAGTTATTGTTTCTTGCTTTATTGAAAGAAATAAGGGTCAGCTAGGTGGCTCAGGGGATAGAGCATTGGCCCTGGAATCAGGAGGACCTGAGTTCAAATTTGGCCTCAGACACATAACACTCACTAGCTGTGTGACCCTGGCCAACTCACTTAACCTTAACTGCTCTCACCAAAAAAAAGAAAAAAAGAAAAAAGAAAGAAAAGAAAAGAAAAAGAAAAAAATAGAAACCAGCTGCCATAAGCTAGCTCTTTTCTCCTAGCCTACACTTCATAACCCTTCTTCATTATCCTCCATACCTTTACTAAAGATTTGATGACCATTTTCCTTGACCAGGCCAAACTTTCCATTTGTGCCCTTTGTTCCATTCTATCGTATATCATCTGGGAGGGTGCCTTTTAAAAAAATCATGACCTTCTCTCTCATCTTTGATTTCTTCTTATCCATACATTAACATATCTGCATATATATTCACTCAACACCCAATATCTCTTTTTCCTTTCAAAACTATCTATACTTCTCTCTACTTCTTCACCTACTACTCACTTCATACCCTTTGCAATTTTGTTTCCAACACTATTCCTACAATTACATCTCTCCTCCTTAATTACTGAATTGCATTGTGTTCACATCTTAGTTCACATCTTAGTTCACATCTTTCTTGGACTCTCTGAAGTTTTTGACACTATTGATATGAACTTCTCTTCCATACTTCCTCCCTCAGCTTTCATGACATTATGCTGTCTTGATTGTTTTCCCATCTTTCTTATCATTCCTGTCCTTTGTTTATTTGGTTGTTAATTTGTCATATTAATAGCATAACGATAGCTAGCATTTATATAGTGTTTTGGTGTTTACAAAGCATTTTACAAATATTATCTCATTTCATCCTCACAACAATCTGAGGAGGAAAGTGCTATTATCATCCCATCCAACAGATGAGGAAACTAAGGCAGATAGAGGTTGAGTGATTTGCCTAGTCCCTCATAGTCAATAAGAGTCTGAGTTCAGATGTGAACTCAGGTTTTAGTGTCCTATCTACTGTACCACCTACCTGCAATGTATGAGTGTATGAAAATGCCAGCTTTGTATGCATGTGAATGGGCAGAGGATATAAGAATGAGTCTTCATTCAGTTATCTACCCAGCTCCAAAGGAAATCTCTTCAGATCCTAAATAGTGACAAGTCACCTGATAGTAACTTGTAGGCTGTTCTTGAGAAATTGATGACATATTCACTGCATAATTTTTAATGAAATGTTTTTTACCCCTTAAAGTATTTACATACTTCAGCCAAATTCTAAAGTTTATTTTAAGGAAAGTTCAAGTTCAGTCAACATTAATCTCTCCTTTTTTATATTCCCTGATGAAAAGCGTCTATTTGTTTTGGGGGAGAGTGTTCTTTAGTTTTCTGTTGCTATAGTGAAGTCATAACTATTTTGAAAAAAATGTTTGCACTATCCTAGCCCCACTTTTTTTTTCTTTGGAGAAAAATGAGGAACTAAGTTTCTTTCTAAAGAAGCCAATTTTGTTTCCTGATGATCTCATGTTTGCGATGGACAGATGAGTCCAGTGTGCAGAGGTTTGTTTCCCCCCCCCCACCAATGCTTGTTTAAGGGACATAAACATGGATAAATGAATAGCTTGTGCACAGAAATGCACCCATCTATTTTGGGGCATAAATTCTAAATTCATCCTTGTTGAATTTAAATCACACTCGACTGATATTCACATCTCTATAAATTCCCTCTGGAGAGATTTTAGTTTTTTATATCTCCCTATTGCCCATGAGATGCTTATTTCTATAAAGTAAAATGAATGACAGGTCCAGAGAAAGTGTTAGAAGAGTTCGTAGGAAGGAGAGAGAACTTCTGGCTTGGAAAATAAAGGACTGCTACTTGGAAGAAATTACATTTGAGCTGAGCCTTAAAAGATGAGTAGGATTTGAAATAGCAAGATCACAGGGATAAGAGTATTTCAGGCACAAGGAATGATTTGGAAAAAAGATCACAAAGGTGATTTAATTTCAGTGATAAGCTTAGAAGGTTGTGCTTTGGTCAATGGGCAATGAGGAGCTTGGGAAAATTTCTGATCAGAGGAGAAATACTTTCTTTCCTGCCCTGCATGATCCCCACCAATCTGGTTCAGGAGGGACTGGCATACTTGCTCCCTCTTGCCACTTACAGACCCTATCTCTTGCTGCTGTGATCATTCAAACACTTCTCTTTCTGTGATGGTCACACTATCCAGCTATATAACCCAACTAAGAACCTCCTGGCAATTATCTACCAGCCCCACTGAATAAATAAAACTAGAAGCTGGTTATATGAAAAAAAGAACCCAATAAGATAGATAAACCATTGGTTAATTAAGAAAGGGAAAGAAGAAAACCAAATTACTGGCATCAAAAATAAAAGAGGTGAATTTGTCAACAATGAAGAGGAAATTAGGACAACTGTTAAAAGCTCTTTTTACTCAAACATATACCAATAAATTTTACAATTTAAATAAATGGATGAATACCTACAAAAATATAAACAACCTGGATTAACAGAAGAAGAAATAAAATATTTAAGTAACCCAGTCTCAGAAAAATAAATTGAACAAGTCATCAACGAACTTCCTAAGGAAAAATCCCCAGGGCCAGATGGATTCACAAGCGAATTATTCCAAACATTTAAAGACAATTAATCCCAATACTATATAAATTATTTAGAAAAACAGACAAAGAAGAATCCTCCCAAATTCCTTATATGACACAAATATGGTGCTGATATTTAAACCAGGAAGAGCCAAAACGAAGGAAGAAAAATATAGACCAATTTTCCTAATGAATGTTAATGCAAAAATTTTAAATAAAATACTAGCAAAGAAATTACATCAATATGTCACAAGGACCATACACTATGACTGGTGGGATTTGTGACAGGAATGCAGCACTAGTTCAATATTAGGAAAATTATTAACATAATTGACCATATAAATAACAAAACCAACAGAAACCATATGATTATCTCAACAGATACAGAAAAAGCCTTTGACAAAATACAATACCTATTCCTATTAAAAACACTAGAGAGCATAGGAATAAATTTAAGGAGCTTACCTTAAAATGATAATAAATATTTATCTAAAGCCATCAGCAAGCATTATCTGTAATGGCGATAAGCTAGGAGCCTTCTCAGTACAATCAGGAGTGAAACAAGCATTCCCACTATCACCTCTCTTATTCAATACTGTACTAGAAATGTTAGCTATGGCAATAAGAGAAGAAAAAGAAATCGAAAGGATTAGAATACACAATGAGGAAACAAAGCTGTCACTCTTTGCAGATGATATGATGGTATGCTTAGGCCTAGAGAATCAACTAAAATATTATTTAAATTATTAACAACTTTAGCAAAGTCAGAGAATATGAGATACACCATAGAAATCATCAGCATTTCTTTACGTGACCAACAAAACCCAGCAGCAAGAGTTAGAAAAAGAAATTCCATTTAAAATAAATGTACACAATATAAACTACTTGGAAGTATATCTGCCAATATAATCCTAAGAACTGTATAAACATAACTGCTAAATACTTTTCACACAAATAAAGTCAGATCTGAACAATTGGAAAATGTTAATTACTCATGGATAGGCTAGGTCAATAAAATAAAAATGACAGTTCTACCTAAATTAATCTATCTATTCAGTGCCATATCAGTCAAACTGCCAAAAATTATTTTATAGAGCTAGAAAAAATAATAACAAAATTCATCTGGAAGAACAAAAAGTCAAGGACATCAAGGGAATCAATGAAAAAAAATGTCAATGAAGGCACTCTAGATGTACCACGTCTCAAACTGTATTATAAAGGTGTAATTATCAAAACAATCTGGTACTGGGTAAGAAAGAGAGTGGTGGATCAGTGGAATAGATTAGGTACAAATTACATGTAAATATAGTCTATAGTAAATATATCATAGTAATTACTGCTTTTGGAACAAAAACTCATTATTTCACAGAAACGTCTGGGAAAACTGGAGAACAGAATAGCAGAAACTAGGTATAGACCAACATCTTACACTGAGTAGCAAAATAAAGTCAAAGTGGTTACGTGATTTACACCTAAAGGGTGATACCATAAGCAAATTAGGAGAGCAAGGAATAGTTTATCTGTCAGATCTATAGAGAACAGAAAATTTTATGATTCTTTCTAACAAAAGATAGAGAACATTATGGAATTTAAAATAGATAATTTTAGATAATAGAAATTTAAAATAAATAGATATAAAATTTAAAAAAAAAAAAAGGTTTTGCACAAACAAAACCAGTGCAACCAAAATTATAAGGAAAGCAGAAAACTGGGAAACAATTTTTATAGCCAATATTTCTGGTAAAGGCCTCATTTCTCAAATATAGAGAACTAAGTCTAATTTATAAAAATATAAGTCATTCCCCAATTGATAAATGGTCCAAAGTTTATGAACAGGCAGTTTTCAGACAAAGAAATTAAAGCTATCTATAGTCATTTTTAAAAATGCTCCAAATCAATATAGAGAAATACAAATTAAAACAACTCTGAGATACCACCTCACACTTATCAGATTGGCTAATATGACAAAAAAAGGAAAATGATAAATGTTGGAGGAGATGTGGGAAAACTGGGACACTAATAAACTGCTGGCAGAGTTATGAACTGATCCAATCATTCTGGAGAGCAATTTGAAACTCTGTCCAAAGGACTATAAACCTGTGCATTCCCTTTGATCTAGCAATACCACTACTGGACATAAAAAAGGTGGGAGGGACAGGATGGACCAATTTGTACAAAAATATTTATAGTAGCTCTATTTTGGGGGTGGCTAAGAATTAGAAATTAAATGGACGGCCATCAACTGGGGAATGGCTAAACAAATTGTGGTATATGATTGTAATGAATATTATTGTACTATAAGAAATGAAAAGCAGGATGATTTCAGAAAAACCTGGAAAGATTTACATGAACTGATGTAAAGTGAATTGAACGGAATCAGGAGAACATTTTATACAATAACAACAATATTTTTCAACGAAGAATTGTGAATGACTTAGCTATTCTCAGAAATACAATCATCCAAGAAAATCCTAAAGGACTAATGATGAAGTATACTATCCATCTCCAGAGAAAGAACTGATATTGTTTGAATACAGACTGAAGCATGCTATTTTTTCACTTTCTTTCTTTCATTCTTTTTCTTTTATTTAGTCTTTTTGTACAAAATGACTAATATGGAAATGTTTTACATGATAGCATATATATAAAATCTATATCTGATTGCTTACTGTATCATGGAAGAGAGAGGGAAGGGAGCAACAGAATTTGGAAGTCAAAATTTTTTTTAAAATGTTAAAAAAATTGTTTTAATATATGATTTGAGGAAAAGTAAAATATATTTAAAAAAACCATACATAATGAGGTTTCCTCTAATGTCCTGACCTCCCTGTACATGAATAACCTCAACTCTCAAGACTATATCCTCATTTCACCTCAGCTACATAGAGGGACACACACTTCCCCTTATCTTACCCACAACTGTTCTACTTCTATGAAGAGGAATTTGGAAATTGAATGATCTGTCATTTTCTGCTATCCCATGTCTCGCTCCTCCTAAACCTGTTCTCTATCCTTACTTTGATCTCTAGTCCCTTTAGATCATAGTATTCTTCAAAGCATCACCTCTACTTTGGCTTTATTTTTCTCTTCTTCTCTATCTTGACCTTATAGTTAGCCAGTTCAGCTTTATAATGCTCTCCACTTTCAACTCCCTTGCTCCCTTTACTGAATTCTGTTAATGTTTTTCAAAAACAAAAACAATAACAAAAACAAAAATAAAAAAACATCAAATTCAGATTGTCCTATAACAGGGGTGGGGGACTTGCGGCCTTGAGGCCACATATGGCCCTCTAGGTACTTGGGTACAGCATTTTGACTGAGTCCAAGTTTTACAGAACAAATCTTTTATTAAGGACATTTGTTCTGTGAAGTTTGGATTCAGTCAAAGGGCCTCAGTTGAGGCCCTAGAGAGCCACATGTGTCCTTGAGGCCACAGGCTCCCCATCCCTGTCCTACACCATCTGCCTTCTCCACATTCCCATCCTGGCTCTTGTTCCTGACTTCTAGATTTCAAAACTATGCCTCTGATACTGTCTCATGCTGGAACTTCCCTTAACACTTGGAGCCTCCTTATCTTGAAATATCCAACTAGAGCTGTGGCCTTCTCAACCTGAAATATCCCTCTGCAAAGTCCTCCACCTTCTGCCATCGGTGACTTTCTCCTGGGACCTCCATTTCAGGGAGGGTACTCAGTCAACTTCCATTTCCCTCTAGGCCATGCTTCTGAGTTTCTGGACTTCACTTCAATACCATGTCTCCAAATAGGTACTTCATCCTTTCTTTATCCCTCCTCTTGGGCCCACCCAATTTTTAGCTCTCTTTCATTTGTTGTCTTCCCATATTAGCATGTAAGCTTTTTTTCTCTCTTTTTACTTGTATTTGTATCACTAGCACTTAGCACAGTGCCTCATACATAGTTCTTACAATTACTTTTTTTCTCTTCTTCTGTCTTCCTTTCCCTCTCTCCTTTCTTTCTTTTTTCCTTCCTCCCTCCCTCCCTTCCTCCCTTCCTCCTTCCTTCCTTCCTTTAGGAAATCATTCAACTAGGTCAGCTACATATTTATGTAATCTCAACCGGATCGTCACCATTGCATTGGTTTTACTCTTCCCTGATGAGCTAGATTATATTTCCCACAGCATTTGTTCCTAATCTTCTGTTTTCCCCTAAACTTCTCATACCACCCTTTCTTCAAATCTCTCAGCAAAGTACCTCACACAACACTTAACTGAGAAAACAGAGGCCATAATTAATGAGTTCTCTCTTCTCCTCTATTTTAAAAGTAAATCCCTTGACATCACCCACCACAGCCCCACTCTACTTATTTCTCCTTTAGTCTAATTTCTCAAGTAAAGGTGGGCTTTTTATGCCACTGCCATAGTCTTAACCTGGAGCCTCACTCAGTCCTGGGGCCTCCTCTAAAGACTTCAATCTGCCATGCCAGCCCTCTGTTCCCATTGGTGAGTTCCTCTTTAGATCTCCATTTTGGAGAAGGGACTGATCAAGGCTGACCAAGCTTCATTCCCCTCCCAATCATGCTTCTGAGATTCCAGACTTCAACTCTGCACAGATATCTTCATCCTTCCCTTCTCCTCCATCCTTGCTTACAGTTTTATGCTCTCTTCCTTGTGTTGTCCCCTCAGTAGAAAGCAAATTCCTTGAGGGCAGTGACTTTCTTTTTGCTCATATTTGTATTTCCAGTGCTTAACTCAGTTTCTGGCATGTAGTAAGTGTTTAATAAGTGTTTCTTACCTATCTACCTTCTCCTTTCCAAGGCTAGCCCCTTCATATGTACCCATCCCTTCCTATCTGCTCTGAAAGACTATCCCCAAAATATTCCCCCACTTATAATCTCTAATCTCTCCCAGTCTACTTATTCCTTTCCTACTGCCTCCATACATGTCATCTTCCCCACCCTTAAAAAACAAACAAACAAAAACCCTCTTTACTCACATGACTCTTTACTCAATGACTCCATTTCCCTTCTTGAATTCTATTTTCCCTCTTCTTATTTTACAAGCTGGGCAGTGACAGGGGGGATTGAAATGTGAAAGATATTGTCGGTGTTTTAGAGACAGCAGCATTAGATTTTAGACTCTGGGAGTAAAGATGAGGACTTTATTTCTGGAAATTTGACATCGTAAAAGGTGTGTGTGTGTGTGATCCTAAGAGAATGTCAGTGTTCATCAAACAAAAGGGGGCTCAGCCTGTTTTCTACAGTTAATTGACATGGCACTTGGCAGACCCAGCTCGGTTTTAGTTGGTACTTCTCTATGGCTCTCAATTCCAACAGTATTAATCACTAGGTTTGGTATTTCCTGTCCAAGGCCATAAGTAGGAATTTTTGGACCTGGGTGGGGGAACGTCATCTGGATGCTTTCTATTTTAACTGATCATTTTTCCTAATCAGGCACTAATCTCAGCTATTTCTAAATTTTAAGCTGTGTCAGTGCCCTCCAAATTTCAGCATCCTGAGGAAAATACTCAGCTGTCCCACCCTGGTTATAGCTTTTGTCTCTTTAACATCAGTCATTTAATAAACTTTTGAACTGTAACTATTGACTTTCAAGGTTTTTTGGTTGAATTCAAGTTTGGACCCATCTGATATTTATACTCTAGTTACTAAGGTATCTTGCTAGGAACCATTCAGTTATCTCAAATAGGGCTTTCTAAACACAGATTTGCTTGCTGATAAATATTTAAAGTCCAGAAACTCATCTATTAGACTAATATCCCATGTTCACAATATGGAGGAATAGCTTCTCAAAATGGGATGAATTTGGGTGGGTCCCTTGGTGAATGCCCCCTTGCATACAGAATAAACTTAGTAAGTCACAGTGACTGTCACCAAGGATCCTGTTGTTACCTCTCATTGCCTTACTCTTTTATTTCGAAGGATTGTAAGGAAATGCAGCAAAAAAAAAAGCCCTGGGTTGGGAGTCAAAGGACCTAGTTCATTTTTTTTTAACCATGTGTTTTTGAGCAAGTCACATAATACCCCTAAGACTCAGTTTTTCATTTGTAATATGACATTTTAGGTATTTTCTATGTAATTCCTTAAGTCTATGATCCTGTTAATATTTTAAATTAAGTGCACCTCTATCCCACTACCTTTCTCGACAAAACCCTTTGTTGATTAATGTTAAAAATGAAATTTAAAAAGTTAGGGTGGGTGATCCCTCCTTCCTTGGTGTTACATTGATGAGAGATGTAGAAAAAAGGAGGTGACACTTTAGAGCCCTCTTTTCTTAAAGCATTCTATCCCTTTACTCCCCCACCTCAACCCCCCACACCCCCAACCCACATCCCCAGCATAGTTCCAAAGGAAATCTGAGACAGCAAGTTAATAATGCTGTAGAATGTCCTTGATGGCTGAGGAATTTTGTATGCACTTTGGTTGTGTTCCAAAAACCAGAGTTTGAGAAAACAGAGTCTGAATTTAGGACCTTCATTATATTTTGAAAGGGGTGACTACCATGCCAAAGCATGTAGTTTTCATGCCAAACCTTAGCTCTGTTAAAAAAACAAAATGAAATAAAACAAAATCCCTACAACTTCATAAATGAATTACCATGTCCCAAAGGAAAATAGAAAAAAAAAGTAGTTCATAGGTCCTTTAATTCACTCCATGTTAACAGTGGTATTAAAGTAGTGACACTTCTGATGTCTTTTTTTTTCAGTTAAGATTTTACAACTGCCATAGGAATATGTATTATAGGAAATAGTGAGTGAGGACCTCAAAATTTTTAGAGTTCAGATGTAGTTCAGATAAACACATGAAAGACCAGTTGCTTCTGTAAAAATATTCAAATGTACTTATATAAAACTAAAACTTCCCTCTGTCTGTTGAAAATACCAAGTAATTTTTAGGTCAAACTAATAAAGGGTATGTGCAGACATAGTGGAAAAAACACAGTGCTAGAAATCTAGGTAGGGACCTGAGATCAAGCCCCAGCTGTGCCATTTATTAGCTCTGTGATCTTGGTTAAATAACTTCATCTCTCTGAGCCTGTTTCCTCATTTTTTGTTTTTTTGTTTGTTTGTTTGTTTTTGTTTTTTTTGTTGTTGTTGTTTGGGCCAATTTCATCAATGAGTGTAATTGCTTCTGTGGAAGCTCCCTCCATTTTTTTCTCCCCTACCCCCACACCTTGATTTACTATTATCAACTTAGAAAACTACTATAAAGTCTTAGAGAGTTACCTGGTAAACTCATAAGTTAAATTACTCAGAGATACACAAGTTAACTGATTAATCTAGTTACACAACTAGTATATGTCAGAGTCAAGATATCAATTCAAATCTTCCTTACTCCAAGGTTGTCTCTCCACCCACTATATAAGACTGCTTCTCTTAAGAATTGCCATCCCCACCAGCACTCTTCTTCCTCTGCCTTCTCCTCTTCTTCCTCCAACCATCAGTTCTGAAGCATTTTAAAGTTTTTAAAGTGATATCTATCTATCTATCTATATATATTGTTTTTGAAGTGTTTTATATATAGGAGTAGTCCTACAACCACTCTATGAAGTAGCTAATTTTAAAATGAGGTGCTTAGCTAAAATAATATAAAAAAATTCAATAACCTTTGACCTTACTATTTTGCACACCTACCAAAGGTATCAAAGAGAAAAAGCTCAAAAACATACCAAAATATTCATTGTGGTATTTTTTATGGTTGCAAAGAAGTGGGAGACAATTAAAGAATAGCTCAACAAATCATAGGGCATAATATGAAGGATTACTGAGCTCAAAGAAATGATAATATAAAAAAATTCAGAGAAACATGTGAAAACATGTATGAAATTAATACAAGGTAAACAGAGCTGGTAGAAAAACATCTACAATAGCAACTGGGATAAAAAAAGAATAACAACAATTATAAAAAAGGGACTATATAGTAATTATTACTAAGTTTGGCCTCAGAGAAAGGCTGAGAAATTGCACGTCCCCTCATTCAAGAAGTAGAGAACTGTGCTTACAGAACTATTGAATACACTGGCAGCTATGGTCAGAGTGTTGGCTGGATATTTTTTTTTAATTTCATCTTGAACTTAAGAAACAAAGCAAGCATTTCCATAACATAATAGAATAGAAAAAAAAGAGATGATTGAGCATGAAACTGTAAATCTATTGTGTACGATTGGCTATTTTTTCTAAATTCTTTTCTTTTAATATATTTGTTACAAAGAATGGCTTGTTGGGTAGGGAAGTGATATTTTTAGAAGTAAATGTGACATTTAAAACAGAAGGCATTAGTAAAAATGAGAATTGTTGTGGGTTTGTACGGTTTTTAATTTTTTTTATGAGATACATGGGACAGATGACCTATGAGTTTGGAGATTATCCCTTTTACCTCTGACACTCTATTTCAAAACCAGTCCTTGCATGATGTTTTAAACTCCCTGAATTATCTTAGAAATTTAGATACTGTACAGAAAAAGTTGCTAGTTTCTCCATGTGAAAGTTTCAAATAAAAAAGTTGGACTATTTTATAAATTTCTAAAGGGTCCAGAGAGTTTCAGTTATGCATGGTATATATTTCTTAAGATTTTCGTGATCCTTTGGTTCTTTTACAATTTTTATATTTTTACACATTTCTTTAAAGAATTTTCCCTACAATTTCCATTTTGTGATTCAAAGATAGGCTAACAATAGCAAAATGGAGACAAGTCAACAACTGGGTAATGTGAATCATAGATTTAATAGATGAAATGGACCTCTAAAGATTATCTGGTCTAGTCTCCAGCTTTCAGAAAGACAAAGTTTATTTTCTTCATTTTGCAGATGAAAAAAGTGAGGCACCCAAAGAAGTGAAATCACTTGCCCAACCCCATAACACTAGTTAGTTGTGATAAGAGAAGGGTAGACTACAATCCTAGTCTCTTGTCTCATAATACATTGTTCTTTCCTTTACACCATTAATATGCCAAAAGACTATGGTTTTAACAGTGTGGGAACTTCTTCCACCAATGTAGTTCCCAATTCACCTCAAACTTATTAGATAAGTCTTAGACCAGGCTTGGGGAACCTGCAGCCTCAAGACCACATGTGGCCTCCACACCATAGGCTCTCCACCCTTGTCTTAGTTGCCCTAAAGCTCAGAGAGTTTGAATGACTTGCCCAAGGTCATACAGCTTAGTAAGTATCAGAGGTAGAATTCAGATTCAGGTCTTTCTTACTTCAGATCCAATATTCAATCTATTACCTCACATGATCTCTCAAATGATTTAGAGCTGGGTTATCTAAGTAATTCGTTCAATTTTTAATCTGCTTCAATAGGCATATAATAAGCACCAAAACATTTTACTAGACACTGGCAACATAAAGAAAAATATAAAACTCCCAGTAGCTGTGGCCTATTTGCAAGGAAATTTCTAGTAGATAGTTTAAAAAAAAGCTGTCTTATAAGAGGAAGGATGAACTAGTCACAGCAAATAGAAGCACAAGAAAGCACTTTAACAGGGAAAAGCATTATTCTACAGATGGAAACTGCTATTAGCAGCAACGTCCACAGCAGCAGGAAGTAGGGTATTAACTGAGCTTCGGTAGACTGTTAAAGAAACTGTCTAGAGACAAGTTTTCCTTTGTCCCATTGATTTTTTAAATTTATTTTCAGCTTTTGCCCATGTGTCCTTGTCTAGCCTCTCTCTTGGAGTTTGCTCCATTAACACTTTTCTCCACATTTAGTCCATATCCAATTCAATCTAGCAAACATCTATCAGGTGCTAAGTGGGTGCAAGGCCCCATACTATGTTCTAGATACAAAGAGAAAACAAAAATAGTCTCTTTCCTCAAGGGGCTTACGTTCCATAAGCATGGACAAATAAGAGAAGTCCAAACATTCTAGACCTACCTAATTCATCACTGCTCATCTAAAGTCCATACCATGCAGTGACAATGCCTAGGAAATGGCAGTCCTGTACTACCTTAGTTTCTTCAAATGTTTGAACTGTATTCCCTGATGAATTGACTTTTTTACTTGAGAATAGAATGAACTAATTATTTTGTCCTCATTTCCAATTCATTTATACTAAAATACATGATTGATCTCTGTATTTTTGTGCATTCATTTGTTCATTCAGTCATTAAACAAGTATTTAATAAATATTTCACCATTCAAGACTGTACAAGAAGGGAAAATTTCTTAAGCATAAAGGCACTGGATGATATGAAAGTTTGGATAAAAGAATCTCTTTCCTCTGGGAGTTTATATTCTATAGGAGAATAAAACACAGACACAGACAATGATGTATACAATATAACATGAGAAGCATATTAATGAGTTGCAAAATAAAGATCTGGTTACATTTAGTTACTTATTTCTTTGAATTAAATCTGTATACCTCTATTTGTATCTCTACTTCCATCCCCATTCATTGCCTAACATCTCTCTTTACACTGAAACCATGTCTTTTTGATATCAAAGTATCTAAAACTGCATAACAGATGGTAGGAAAATATTTTTTATTTCTAGTGATTTTACCAGTTATGGAAATTCCCTCTACCAACACAGGTTAGCAACCTGCTTGCAACTGACAATCTTTGATAATTGACTGGGGTACTGAGAAGTTAAGTTATTTGTCCATTGCCACATATTTGTGTGAACCCATGTCTTCCTGACTCCAAGCTTGGCCCTTTATCCCCTATGTAAATGATCTTGAATATAGGTTAGATGAGGGTCTCTTAACCTAGAGTTTGTGAACTTAAAAAGAATATTTTGATAACTCAATCAAATTTGTTTCCTTTGTGATCCTGTGTGCTTTATCTTATATACACAAAAAACCAAAAACCAAAATAAAAATGATTCAGAGAAGGGGACCATGAGAGTGTCAAAGGTTCCATACCAGTTAGGAAACCCTGGGTTAGGTAATTTCCATGGAAAAATTGTGAAAGTAGTGGAACAAAAAGTCCATTAGAGGTGTCAATCAGTCAATAACTAATCTCTGATGGTCAACAGAGTAGAATCATATCAGCTATTTTTGTAAAGTTAAAAATTTCCAAGGATTACTAGAGGGAGTCACTAGCAAATTCCCAGTGAATCTCTGATTGAAAAATGAGCAAACTCTAAGGGAAAGAGAAAAGTGACAAGAAGCTGGAATATATCAACAATTAAGGAATAAATAATCTTCTTTTTTCATGTGTCCTTTCACACAAAGGGAAAAGAAAAGCATCAGATGATAGATAGAGCTATAACTGATTTATATGAGTCTGGCTGATGTAAAAATAATTGCATGAGATTGCTTTGAGAATAACCCACAAGCACAAAAAATGATTTTGTTTCCTTATTGCAATGTGATTACTTATTAGCAAAACCTGAAATAACGCAGGCTTTAAAATGCCTCGTCCTTCAGTAACTAATGGTCCCAGAGCATGGGTACCGAATCACTAGCCAAATGTAATTTTTAGACAATATTTATATTTCACCAATACCAGCATATATAGGTAAATGAGTACTATCTCAATTTCAAACAGGTCTGGCCTAACAAGTCATTTTGGCCAAGAATAGTGTATATAATCATCCTTTTAGACAGAATGGAGATTATTTGAAATAAAAATTGGGCCAACATTTAGTAGGGATGTGAACATTTGAATTTCGATTTTTCAGAATTTTTCACTGAGAAAAACAAAAAA
Source organism: Phascolarctos cinereus (assembly GCF_003287225.1). Taxonomy (NCBI): domain Eukaryota; kingdom Metazoa; phylum Chordata; class Mammalia; order Diprotodontia; family Phascolarctidae; genus Phascolarctos; species Phascolarctos cinereus. The sequence goes on from NW_027555847.1 coordinate 111,406,279, forward strand.
AAATTAAGAAACTATCCAGATCATTTGAATGAAAACAAATAAAATATAATAAAAGGTAAACTTCATTCTGCTCTGACAGAAATCAGTCTTTGAGGTAATTCTTGTTGCAATGTTCTCCTAAAGTCTCCTTTTCCTCACTTCCTCCCTCAGTCCTGAGAGAGCACTGGACTTGGGATCAGGACAGTCTCAGTTCTTACCTCATCTCAGACTAGCTTGTGAGGCAATGAAGGTTAGCATCTTCTCTACAATATATAGTCTTAGGTGCCAAGAGCATTGGGCAAGTCACCCATTCTGTTTCACCCCCAACTTCTTCATCTGGAAAGTGGGGATAATAATGCCTGTCAAACTTGATTCATATGATTGTCAGATTGTAATGAGGTTACATGTATAACATGCTGTGCAAACCTTGAAACACTGTGTAAATGTCAGTTGTTATTCTGCCCTGTTATTCTTTCTCTTTCTCCTTTCCTTTTTCTCTCCCTTTTTACTTCCCTTCAATTTCCTCACCTTGAAAATGGAGTAATATTGCCTGTAGTGCCTTCCTCATATGGTGGTTGTGAAAATCACATGATGTAACATGTGAAAGCCTTGTAAGCCATAATGCTTATCAATTTTTGGTTATCAATGTCTGGTTTGTCAAATGTTTCACAAATATTTTAATTCTTTTCTCTAGCTTCAGCAAGGATATGTTTACAATAAAAGTAAGAACCAGCAAAACCAAGTATTGGTAATACTTTTGTTATCACTGAGAAATAAGTAGAGAATTTCTATTCACAACATAAGGCATTTTTCGATCAGAAGAAACCAAACTAATAGAGTGTTTAGTTGTTGGGTTCTTTTTTTGCCACCCATCACCCTCTTTCCAACCCCAGTCATATGAATTATTGTTAATGCAAGGGGAATTTGAAAAGAAAAAACCTGAATTAAATATCTATGCTCCTGAAAGTGCAATTTAGCATCATCATTAAGAATGTGAGCATATTTTTAACTGAATGTCATTCATAATTTAAAGCAACAATGTTTTATACACAACATACAACTGAAGATGGAATTGCATTCATTCCAAAGAGAGAAAATGTTGATGGCAAAAGAGTTAACATTACCTAACAGAGCAACTGGGGATATTTAGTAATCAGGGATCATGTCCTTGACTGGCCTTTCTAAAGGCAATGCTTTATCATACATGTTAAGAGATTAGCCTTGCCTGGGAACCAAAGCCTAGTTGTTGTCCTGCCAGAAGGACAGGCCAAAACTACCTCCTTTCAGTGTTTACAAAAGTGCAGTCAATCTGAGGAGTACAGAAGAGCAGCTCTGGAGAGTCATAGCCTGTGGATCCCATGGATGAACAATTATAGGGATCAAAGTCCCAGGAAAACGGTGTGTAGTCCTCATTATTTTTTCTACTAAATAGTAATCTAAATCTTAGTTTTGGAAAAGTTCTGAATGTTCACTATAGAGAACTATAGCCCAATGAAACTCCTGTGATTATTCAGTAGAAAAATGTGTCCAGGCTCAAAGAAAAATATTCAACAGGATGGAATGCAGGTCTAGGAAGCAAACTGAATGGGGAAGGAGGGACAGACAACAGGGAGAGAAATGGAAACCAGAGATGAGCTCTGTGGCCATCATGGGAATAGATACAACAGAAGATTATAAGCCAAATTTACTAAAATGATATATTTGTTGAAGTACACTTCCCAGAAATGACCTTTTACATCTTTCCCCAACATTTTAAGGGACCTTCTTGATCATATCTCACAAATCAAGTGTGTCCAAGGTAGAGAAGTAATATGGATATTATGAGATTCCATGATATTTTTTGTTGGTGGTGGTGTTTTTTAGTTTTTATTCTTTTTGTTCTTGTAGTTTTATGTATAAAGATCACCTTTTCAAAAACATTAATTATAAATGTAACATTCCAATTGAATATAAGAGACAACATGGATTAGGGAACATATACCTGGCCTAAAAGTCTGAAAGACATGGGTTCAACTATTATATCTGAGTTAAGCTCTCAATGCTCTGGGCAACTAAGACTATATATTGTAGAGAAGGTGCCAACCTGTATTGATAGAAGGAGTTTCCTCACCTGAGTGCTCCCTGTACCAATGAAATGACAGCTCCAAATACTGACAAACAATCAAAGCAAAAAACAAATGGGATTAACTAAATTATATGAGGTCATATATACTGAAGTCAAAGATATTTGTTTCACTTGTCCAGAAATACTGGAGGACTGTTTGTCTCCTCAAACTCCACTAAATAGAATGAAAATGACTCTTAACAGATGGAAAATGACCAATGTGTGAATTATTTTCAAATCTGCTGTCTGTGTACACTCAAGAAATTAAATAACCCCATTCATCTGCTTCAAGGAGAATTGCAGGGAACTGAGACAACTTAAGAGAGAACTGACTATTTTTCCCAAGTCTCTGTGGGAAGGATTGATGCATACAGAAGCTGCACTTAGTAGATTACGGGGAAAGAAGAGCATAAAGCTTCAAAATTCATCCTGAATTAAAATATTGATGAAACAGACCTTAAAGAAGGTAAGAAGGGCAAGTTGGATGACACAGCAAGTTTCCAGGGAGCCCAAGGTGACCATCATACATTTATTACCAAAGAAGAGTCATGGAATAGCGCAAAGAGAGCTGGCCATGAGTCTAGGTTTAAGACCCACTTCTGATCTTTACTGGCTGTGTGAACCCAAGCAAATCATTCAACCTCTTGGCACTTTGGGCGGTTCTCTAAGAGAGAAGGTACCAAATGGCACAGATAGGGTTTCCTCACTCACGAATTCCCTATACCAATGAAATCAGACACCAGTTTCACTGAATATGCATGCATTTATTTTATGTGTAATATAAGATACATATATTTGCAGACAATGTGTATGCTTTCTGACTTATTCTGCTGATTCTGCTTTGCTGTTGATCCTTTTTTACTGTATCTTTACTCATTTGATTAGTTACCTATTGTTCTGCCAAACAATTTAAAAAATCTGCTTATATATTTTGATCATTTTCTAGTGGAGGTTGTAAATTGCTTTTATAAGCTTTTCATGTCAGGCCTTTATCTCATTAATATATTTGCAAATATTTTCTTCACTCATTTTTATTTAAGGGATAATGATTCTTTTGTTCAACAAAATCCAATTCTACATATGATCAAACCCACTGATTTTGTTTACTAAGGTGTTCCATTTGTTTGGTTAATACACATTTTCCTTTTCTCCAAAATTGAGTTGAATTATCAAATGAGGGGAAAAAATAGTTATAAAAATTTTTACATAACTTCTTTTTCATTTTTCAGCTACTTATTGTACTCTTTATAATTCCATCTTTAATTCTTTTGGTCTGACCCAGCTTAGTCAAAATTCATGAAAAAATTTATTTCCCCCTTCCATTTATACTTGCTATTTTCTAAGGCAGCAACGCTTGCAATCTTCCACCATCTTCCTCAGTAAGATTTTGCCAATGAGTTTCTACATAGATAAATTGATAGAGCATTTATTAAGCACTTACTATGTCCTAGGTACTATGTCCTAGGTACTATGCCAAGCACTGGCAGGGAAGAACCAAAACAATCAAGCAAGACAGTCCTTGTCCTCAAGGAACTTACATTCTGATGAGAGGAGACTATACAGAAAGAAGAGCTGCAAAAGGGAGAGGGTTCACTCAGGGTTACAGCATGGAGACAGCCAATAAGGTCAGTAGAGGATTGGATCTGAAAGATAAGGCCAAAATTGGCCTATCAAGACCTCACGTAGTTCCAGTTGGTGGCATTTAAATTCTAAATTGTAATCTCTAGTTCCGACAATGACAGTAGAGTCACTGTATTTTAATTTTAATGTCGTAATTCCTAATTTCTTGAGTAAGGAAATAGAAATGGCAGTAGGGAAAAAAAAGATGTGAAGAACAAGTGAAATTGACTTCGGTCCAGAGAAATCCCTTTCTAGTGCCTCAGAATGGTATAGAGGTGATGGGCAGGGAAGAAAAAAAGGGAAAAAAAGAAATTTACTTAGTAATTTTATTATATATTTAAAAGGAATAGTGAAGCATCTAGGTGGTGCAGTAGATAGAGCTCTGGCCTTGGAGTCAGGACGACCTGAGTTCAAATCTGGCCTCAGACACTTGACACTTATTAGCTCTGTGACCCTGGGGAAGTTACTTAACCCTGATTGCCTCACCAAAAAAAAAAAAAACACACACACACACAAAAGGAATAGTTAGTTGTACATAATTTATTTGCAGTTCCATGTGCAATCATCTTTTTTTTTCTATTCTACTGTTATTGAAATGCTTGTTTTATTTCTTAAGTTCAGAATAAAATAAATAAAATTTTAAAAAAGACTAAGTCAGTGGGAAATGATCTCTGACAAGTCCTACTATAAATAGAAGATCTCAATCTAGTCCTGTAATAGTCCATCTCCTTTCCAAGAACCAAGCTAGATCATTATGAAGAAGCTCATTAACAGAAGGCTGAACAGAAACTGATCCATTATATGGCTATGGCCACTTATGAAATAAGGAAAAATACAAATTGGCTTTCAGTGGGATAATATTAGACAAGGAAGCAGAGGCTGTTGAAACTCATAGAGTTTTTAACACTATCAATAAACTTTAAGTATAGGTATTCTGGGTAGGAGATTGTATTACAATGACCAACAAGTTGTAATATACCTGGCATCAACACTGGCAGTGTCAACTGTAAAAAAACCAAAAAACAAAAAACAAAATACCAGGATTCCAATTTTGCTAAATGGCAGGATGATTTAGAGGATCTCTTTGGAGAAGCAAATAAAGGATTAGTGGACTGGCTTTTATCATCTATCCAAAGACAAGAAGAAATATTTCATGGGACACTTGCTCCTGTTATACTGAAATACTAACAACGAACATGAGTCAATAGAATCTCATGCAGTTTATGTAGTGATAGGACAAGGAGGTTGAAGAAATCTGAGGACGCTGATAAGAACCTCCAAGTGAAATCAGTGTATATTCTAATACTCAGTGACTGCAGTGTAAAAATGGATTGTGAGGAAGATAGTGAGAACTATGGTTTGTATTCAGAAATGAGAGGCAAAAAAGCTTGTAGACAGCTGAGATGCCTCATAGTTTTATATATTATATATTTTGAATGCTTTCTTCTAGAAGAGAGTTGGAAGGTACTAATCATGGAAATAACAGAATGACATAATTAAAAAAATGAAAATGAATCTTAACATATGGGAAATGACCAATGTGGGAACTACTTTCAAACGCACTGTCTGTGTACACTCAAACCATGACTTGTTAGAGCAAAGTTCACAATCAACACCTAACTAGAAGGAATAAAAATAAGATAATATGTATCTTCCATAAACCATTAAGAAATAGAGTATAGGAGGTTATAGAAAGCTTTGTGTTATAGCCAAATAAACACAATCATTGTGAGAGAATTTAAAGGTGAAACTTGAAGTAATGCAACAGACACAAAAAGGACAGATCTGTCAAGATATCTACAACAAACTCTTTTCTCAACCAATGAGCCACATAGAATTCTAACCTTATAGCTCTCAAAGTACTAAGTGAGGAAATAGAGGCACTAAAGAAATCAAAGATCAGAAGAGCAGCTGAGCCAGTCTGAGCATACAAATAAGAGGCCTGTGAGGATAACATGATTTTGAGAATGTTGAGGAATTGATTCATAACATACCTGAAAAGAAGGGAAGATACTTAATGATTGGGGAAAAAAAGTCACAGACATCTTTACTGCTGGGAAAAGATGATCAAGATGATTTTAGTTAATAAGTAGTGAAGCTAATGAAAATATGCTCATTTTCACATCTTTGCATAATGTTGACGAAGATATTTTACATGTCTAATAAAGCCATTGCAAATGAAAGCATGAGAAGGGAATAGGATGACTTTCATGGCTTTATGGTCAATTAGTGGAATGAGAAGTACAAAAAACAAACCTTTGATTATTTGTTGACCATTAAAAAATAGATGTTTTGGTTAAGTAAAAGGCAGCCTTAGAGAGCCTCCTTCAACAAGGTGCTTCCCATGCATATATAAATATCGTAAAAACTTCCTTGGAAAACACAATGACAAGAAGACCTTTTGTTCATTAATCTAATTATTAACATCAAGGGAAGGAATATGTATGTTCACCAAAAAAAGGGATGTCCAATTCAACGTCTAAATAGAGGAGAGACTTCTGATAGGTGGTGATGTCCTCCAGATTTTTTTTTCTCTTTATATTTTATTTTTTACATTTTTTTTAAACATATGTTTTTAAAACTTTAGGTTTCAAATTTTCTCTCTTCCTCCCTCCCTACCCACCCTCATTGAAAAGGCAAGCAACTCAATATAGGTTGTACATGTGCAGTTATGCAAAACACGTCCATAGTAGACATGTTGTGAAAAACTAACTCTATTTCCCTTAATCCTATCCTGCCCTCCCAATTGTTCTATTCTTTCTTTTGACCCTGTCCCTACTCAGAAGTATTTACTTCTGATTACCCCTTTCCCAATCTGCCCTCTCTATCATCCCCTGCTCTCTTGTCCCCTTCTCCCCCTATTTTCCTGTAGGGTAAGACAGATTTCCGTACCCAATTGAATGTGTATGTTATTCCCTCTTTAAGCCAAATCCTATGAGAATAAGATTCCCTCATTCCCTCTCACCTTCCCCGTTTCCCCTCCACTGTAAGAGACTTTTCTTTTCTATTTTTTTGAGATAATTTACCCCATTCTACCTCTCCCTTTCTTCTTCTCTGAGTATAATCCTCTCTCATCCCTTAATTTTATTCTCCAGATATGACCCCTTAATCTTCAACTCACCCTGTGCCCTCTATCTATCTATCTACATATACATACATAATTTTTTTCCTCCAACTACCCTAATACTGACAAAGGTCTCATGAGTTATAAATATCATCTTTCCATGCAGGAATGTAAACAGTTCAATCTTAATAAGTCTCTTATGATTTCTCTTTCCTGTTTACCTCTTCATGTTCCACTTGAGACCTGTATTTGAAAGTCAAATTTTCTATTCAGCTCTGGTCTTTTCATCAAGAATGCTTGAAAGTGCTCTATTTCACTGAATGACCATTTTTTCCCCTGAAGGATTATACTCAGTTTTGCTGGGTAGGTGATTCTTGGTTGTAATCCTATCTCCTTTGCCCTCCGGAATATTATATTCCATGCCCTGGTCCTTTAATGTAGAAGCTGCTAAATCTTGTGTTATCCTGATTGTGTTTCCACAGTACTTGAACTGCTTCCTTCTGGCAGCTTGTAATATTTTCTCCTTGACCTGGGAACTCTGGAATTTGGCTATAATATCCCTAGGAGTTTTCCTTTGGGGATCTCTTTCAGGAGGAGATCTCTGGATTCTTTCAATTTCTATTTTGCCCTCTGGTTCTAATATATCAGGGCAGTTTTCCTTGATAATTTCTTGAAAGATGATGTCTAGGCTCTTTTTTTGATCATGGCTTTCAGATAGTCCAATAATTTTTAAATTCTCTCTCCTGGATCTATTTTCCAGGTCAGTTGTTTTTCCAATGAGATATTTCACATTGTTTTCTAATTTTTCATTCTTTTGGATTTGTTCTACTGTGTCATGATTTCTCATAAAGTCACTATCTTCCAATTGCTCTATTCTAAGGAAGTATTTTCTTCAGTAATCTTTTGGACTTCCTTTTCCATTTGGCCAATTTTCTTTTTAGGGCATTTTCTCCTCATTGGCTTTTTGGACCTCTTTTGCCATTTGGGTTAGGCTATTTTTTAAGGTGTTATTTTCTTCAGTATTTTTTGGGTCTCCTTTAGCAAGCTGTTGACTTGTTTTTCATGATTTTCTTGCATCACTCTCAGTTTTTCCTCTACTTCCCTTACTTGCTTCTCAAAATCCCTTTTGAGCTCTTCCAAGGCCTGGGACTGATTCATATTTTTCTTGGAGGCTTTGGATGTAGGAGCTTTGAGTTTGTTGTCTTCTTCTGGTTGTATATTTTGATCTTCTTTTTCACCAAAGTAAGATAATATAGTCTGACTCTTTTTGCGCTGCTTGCTCATGATCCGCCAATTACTTGAGTTTTAAACTCTTTGTTAAGGTAAGAGTCTGCTTCCAATGTGGAGAATGTACTGTCCCAAGCTTCAGGGGTTTGTGTAGCTGTTTTCAGAGATACTTGTAGGGACCTGTAAATTTTCAGTTCTTCCAAGGTGGTATGATAAGGGGCGAGGTGTTTACTCCTTTCCTGGCCTGTGACACAAGTACCTTTCTGTCCTGTAACTGTGAGGAGGGGTTCCTCTCACAGCCACTACAAGCTCCACCAGCCAGCTCCTCCTCACCCCAGCACCGCCCAGAACTGTGACCCAGATCCACACAGGCAAAGCAAGAGATTCCTGCCTCAGCACTGGCAAAGAGATCCCTGCAGTCCCTCTCTGATCAGCCACTGGATTCCCCCTCAGTCTGTGGGCCGGAAGCTCAGGAAGCAGCTGCCCCCCCCCCAGGGCCCGCTCTTGGGGAATGGAGCTGAACCCCCTTCCTTTCTCAGCACCGACAGAAACAGACTTTTCCCACTGACCTTCTAATTTGTCTTTGGCATTGGTGGATTGAGGAGTCTGGAAACCTCCACAGCTGCCAGAGATTCAGTCCTCTGAGGCCTGCTCCAGGTTCGCTGTGGCCTGTGCGCCCATGCTGCGCTGCGCTCCCGGCCTGGGGTGATACACCTTTCTGATCAATCATCCAGGTTGTCTTGGGCTGGAAATTTGTTTCACTCTGGTTTTTTGTGGGTTCTGCTGCTTCAGAATTTGTTTAGAACCATTTTTTTATGACTATTTGGAGAGGTTTGGAGGAGAGCTCACGCAAGTCACTGCCTTCACTGTGCCATCTTGGCTCCGCCCCTCCCCCTTTTTTTTTACAGATGACATTGTGTTACTTTCATGATGCCGCAGAAAATAGAAGGATCTCTGAAAGGAGGTTCACAATTACTTGAAAGATTTAAGACCAAATAATGCCACAGGAAATTCCCAGAGAATGAAGATTGACTTCTGTCCAAACTATGATTTGTAGTTTAACAAACCTTACAAATAGCTAACCCAAAGTGTGCATATCTTCCACAGACACTACAGTTGGATAATGAAATGGGCCCAGAATTGAATAAAAGAAAGAGAGGAGGCTAGACTGAATTTGGAAATTGTAAAGTATATTCAATAAGCCCAGGTTTCACCCTGATTAAAATCCATTCTGAAATTTGTCATGAAATTTCTTCTGGTGATGACATGTGATTATGCAGTATCATCAACAAACATTTATTAAATGTCCACTATATACCAAGTAACAAGCACAGGGGATAAAAAGAAAGACAAAAAAAAATAGTCCCTACCTTCTAGAAGTTCACATTTTAGTGGTGGGGGGGTACAGGACATGCAAATAATTATGTACATTTGAGATAAATTTTGAGGTAAATGAATGGCATATAATCTCAGAGAGACACTGCTAGCATGGGGATGGAGAAGGGGGAGGGCTAGAAAAGGCCTTTTGTGGAAGGTGGGATTTGAGATGAGTGTTGAAGGATTACGGTGTTTGAATTTGAATACTAATGTGCTATAAGAAATGATGAAAATGACAGTTTCAGAGAAATCTTGGAAGACTTGTATGAAGTGATGCAGAGTGAAGTGAGCAGAACCAGAACAATTTACACAATTACAACAACATTCTAAAGACTAATAATTTGCAAAGACTTAAAAATTCTTATAAATACAATGATTATACATGATTTCAGAGGACTTATGATGAGGTATGTAATCCATTTCCTGACAGAGATTGTTGTACTGAGGTTGCAGATGGAGACATTTTTTGGACATTTACAGTGTAAGAATTTATTATGCATATATGTTACAAGGCTTTTATTTTTCTTTCTTTTTCAAGAAACTTGGCTGAGTATCAGAGATATTAAATGACTCGCTCATGGCCACAGAGATACTGTCAGAGAAATTATTTTGCACTCAGGTCTTCCAGACTATAAATCCAGCAATCAATCTACTATGAAATTCTGCCTTCTTCTATAGCATACATACAGTTGAACATGCATGTATGTAAGCTACTCTTTTATTTGTTAATGTTTTATTTAATATCATGAACCAATAAGCATTAATGATGTTGCCATTTTGATGGATTTATTTTTGTCCATTTCAGGGGTCAGGATAATATCTGTTTCCTAGAGGCTACCTAGGAGGTAGCCTCCTGTTTTTATGGTTAAACACAATTTATATAGTATAGGAATTATTTGTTCTTTAAAAATTTGGCAGAATTCGTTTATAGATTCATCTAATCCTAGTGAATTATTATTTTTAGTCTAATGAATGTCTATATGTATTTTTTTATTTCTCTTTTTGTTGGTATATTGCCTTTTTCTTTTTCTAAGTTTTTAAAAGTATAGCCTTAGCTCACTATTTCTCTTTGTTTCTTACAGATAGAAGCATTCAGTACTATAAATTTAAATCCAATGATTTTTTGCAGTATCTCATAGACTTTGATGTGTTATATTTTTATTGATATATATTATCTGCATTCTTTTATGAGCTCCCTTTGTTTTCATATTATAAGTTACTTTTTATATTATATGGTACTTTTGTTTTAATCTTCCATCCCAACTTTTAGGAAATTTTAAAAATCATTCATGTGGACCTACAACTTTTATTCAGATTATCAATATTTATTACTAACTTGACTGCACTATGATCCATATATGTAGTGTGTACAATTTCCCCTTTTCTAAATTTATCTATATTTTCTGTGATCTAGCAGGTAATCAATTTTGCACACATTCCACAAATGGAATGTCTAGTCAAAAATTTTTTTTTCTTTTTTTTTTATTGAATTCTTTCTTTCTTTCTTTTCCATTCTAAAATTTGTAGGATGTCAATAATCCTGAAGTTTCTGCATCTTGACTTAGTTTTCTAGATGTCATTTTTCATCTGAACAATTTCCAGTTCTTTCAACAGCTGAACAATTTTCTGGACTTCCCCCAGTACTCACCTCCTCTTTTGTATCCACTTTCCATCTTTTTCAGCAGTAATAAGTATAGTTATATTGGTTTTCACTAAATTTTTGAGTTTTTATACATATATTCTAAATGTCTTTTTTTCACAATTTCCTTTTAACTTTTTTACCTTTTTTTTTTTCACACCCAGGAACTATCAATGGATTGTGAGCTGTGGTGAATGGAGTTCCCATACTGGCAAAATCACAGATCCTTGAACTCTATAGGATAATGACTGTTTTCTGTCTTTGATATTTATGATTTTTAAAAATGTGTGTGTGTGTGTGTGGGGGGGTATTTCCTGGTTTCCATGTGAACTCTCATTCTGCTGTTTTGACTAGAAGTAAAAAAAAAATTAACTTATTTTGCTTAAGTTTGCTTAGTTATTTAGAATAAGCTTAAAAGTCCAGTATATCATTCATTAGACTGATCAAAGCAAGCCAACAGTGGTAAACAGTAAGTATTAAAGTGACTATTTTTTTAATACTCTCTTGATGTATTTTCTTATATTTCAGTATACTACACTGTTCACGATTTACAATATTTTGAAAATTACACAAAACAAACCTAACCAAATTAGAGATCTTTGCAAGTATTTGGGCATGTTAGCTCTAGCTCCCAAAGATCTTTTAAAGCTGAAGAAATAACAGATGTTTCCATATTTTTTTCTTTAAATACTAAAAGATAAAAGATACCTTTAAAGTTAAAAAAGAGGGAAATGAAATAACTATGCTACTGTACCTGAGATTATTCCTTGGCATCATTGTACAATGATATTGTTTCAGCTTATTGACTGACTGACTGATACATAGCAGAATAAAATTGGCTGAATTTAATGTGCCAGCTATACTATTCAGTATTTGATATCTGGTCATAATCAAGGGCTTGACTCTCAACTTATTGAATTCATCACTTTGGAAATTAGAACAAATAAAATTTTGGAAAAAGAGTCCAGTGACAAATATTTAATTTTTTTTACCCACCATTTTACCTTTCATGTGTTCTAAATTATTCTTTTAGCAATAAGTATGGAAATGACATGCAACTTAATTTTAGGATCTGATTTAAATTGTCTTTTTTTCCTAACCCTGAATTATATTTTATTAATTCTGAGAATTCATTTTATAAATTCAGTCAAAGGTTCTTATTATACTTCCTATGTGTAAAATAAACTATGGAGATGATTCTGAAACAATTCAAGAGAAGCTCATTTTTATGATCTAAGTCAGTGGTGTCAAATTCAAATGGAAACAGGGGCCACTAATATGAACACGAAGATGCCTGTAGGCCATAGATTGATTTAATTTAAAAATGTAATGTTATTTATGTTTTATTATATTTTTATTTACTTTGTGAAATATTTCCCAATCACATTTTAATCTGGTGCAGGCAGCACTCAGGAATATTGTAGGCCATTTTTTTTGACACCTCCCATCTAAGCAATGCAATGTATTTTAGTAAAATGCCTTGGAAAATCTGAGGATTGTGTCAGATGTTTTCCTTTCTTCATCTGTCATTTGCTAATTACATGTTTATGACCCAGAAGTTTTTGAAGATGGATTAAAAAAAGGAAAAAAGAACACTGTTTGTGAAAAGCTTCCTGTTTCAATGAATGTTTGTTAATAACATCTACCTCATAATGATCATCTTGACTGTAGGGAGATTTTGATGACTTTCCAAGTCATAATAATCAAAAGACAATCACATTAAAATGAATCATCCATTTGACTATGCCACCAGGGGTACACATGCAATAAAGGAAATGGTCAAAAGGGATTATTTGGCAGAAATGAAAATAACCAAGTTTTCTTTCAGGAGGTTTTGAACACTATAATTTGTTCTCCTTCAAGCTCAAAATTCTAAGAAGGAAGTGTTAGAAGAAAGCTAAGTAGTAGACCACCTGTTTTGGTTTTCTTAGGAGTGTCACCAGGCCAGTACAAGGTATATAATACAATTATGGCATTAGCTAAGTTTCCAGACTTGAGAACTTCTAAGTTCGTGACATGAAGGTATACAATCATAGTATCATAATGAGCCCAGAAACAGATAGTCCTTACATTGAGTTAGAGTTGGAAGACATCCTGGAAGTGATGTGGTCCAACCCTCTCATTTTACAGATAAGAAAACTGAGTCCTCAAGAAGTTAGGTGATTTTACCAAAGCCTTATAGGAAATAACTAGTAGAGCCAGGATTTGAATCTATGTCATTTGACTCAAAATGGTTGCAGTGATTTTATTCTCAAGCTCCTTAAGTGACTGAATAAAGTTAAGGAAGGCAAAATGCACTACTCAAAAAAAATCTTATTTATAATCCATACGACACTTGAGGGATGGCTTGTAAGGGACAGGATATAGAATGAACCTTTTATATTTTTCTTCATTTATCCCAGGTACATAACAGATACAAACAATCATGTTGGTGTAAAAGAAACACTTTAACACTTGCTTTGTGAGGCCCATTAAGGGTGCAAAGAATATGAAGTTCATACCCCAATCCTATGGAAGTCCCTTGATCTTTACAGCTAAACAACAAGAATAAGCAACCTACCATTTGTTAAGGACCTACTATATGCCAGGCACTGTGCATAAAAAGACCGGGGGAACAAAAGGCCATGCCTTCAAAGAACTTAAATTCCCTGGAACATCAGTGATAATAATCCAGACAGGAGTTTTAGTTGAATGTTGACAGGGCATAGGAATGGTTAGGACATTGAAAGATGCTTGGGAGAAGAGGAAAAGGTGGTGACAAGTGGGATGGCTTTTTCTAGGAGTTTGGCTATGAAAAGGAGGAGATATTTAGGGTGAAACTTGAGAAGAAACTAGAGTCAAGTGAAGGGTTTTTTTTAAGACTAAGGGAGCAGGGTATGTCAGGAAGCATCAAAGAAGCTATTAGATATGGATAGATTCAAGATCACAAAAACAGAATTGAGATCAAGGGCACAAGTAAAGGAGCAGGTCTTGGTGAAGACACAAGAGTAAAGGAGGAGAGAATAGGGAATGTTATCAAGTGCTTTTGAACAATAGAATTGGGGAAAAGATCTTATGGATGAAAGGGCAGCTTCCCTGCCTGGGTGAGGTTTGAGGCTGCTTTCTGAAACAACACTCAATGTTCTTATACCCTTGGCAGTTGAAGAATGTGAGACCAGAGTCCAGATCCTCTCCCAATATTTTGCAGATGTCTTAAATGGTCACCTGGGCTCTCCCAAATAGCTAAAACATCTCAGAAGGACCACATTTCACTTTTTCCCTTCACTCTGTCTTCCTGATTCTCTCTGTCTCTGTGGAAAATAGAACCATTAAAACACACACACACACACACACACACACACATATTCTTAGAAAATAGCTAGGTTAAGAGTAAAGTTAAGGTTAAGGAAAATTCCAGTTTCCCCAGGACAGCATAGTGCAGTTTGAGTAGATCAACTTGAAGGAAACTTTTCCTTTAACTTTTACCCGTTTTCCTTGAAGTGATGACAGAGATCAAATATCAAGGGCCCCAGGTCAGAGATTAGTAATGAGGATTCTTTAGGACTGAAAGCTAGGAGCTTATGCATATATTCTCTTGTGACCAATGAATAACATTGGTTTAATTAATGTCGTTTAACTGCTTCCTATCCCCTCAGTAAAATCAACCATTAAAACATTAGAAGTTTACATATGACTCCAGGTATCTGACTCACATTGTCATTTACCAATGAGGACCTGGAAAGAATTTGAAATTATAAAAAGAGGGAACTGAGAAATGTGTAGTGAGTAGCAACTCTTTTTAAGTTTTCCTCATCCTTAATTGAAGGTTTTAAGGAAATAGACACATACACACAATGCTTGGAGTCAGGGGGAGTAGTAGGGGACTCTTCTAAAACACTCTGCCCATCTCCTTCACCTCCCACTCTTCTCTACTCCTATTCATCTCAGCTGCCTGGAGGTAGCTAGGTGGCACAATGAATAGCACATTAGGCCTGGAGTCAAGAAGACATGAGTTTTCAAGTCTAGCTTCAGACATGTAGTAGCTGTGTGACCCTGGACAAGTCACTAATCTCTGTCTGCCTCAGTTTTCTCTACTGTAACAGAGATAATAATACTACTTTCCTCAGAGGGTTATAGTGAGAATCAAATGAGATAATATTTGTAAAGTGCTTAGCAAGATGCCTGGCACATAGTAGGCACTTAAATGTTTCTTTCCTTCTTTCCTTCCTTCCTAAACCCCCTTTCACACCAAAGTGGGTGGAAGATACGGTCAGCACCAGGAGATTGGTGGAAGGGAAAGGAAAGAAAAACTGAAAAGTAAAGAGGAGGGAGGAAAAATGTCAATTTATATCTACCATGCTCCATACCATAGTGAGCAGCTACAATGTAGGAAGAGTAGTAGAAACATCAAGAAATTCCCAAGATAAAAATATGCGAAAGGTGCTGGAAATAAAATGTAAATCTTCACAAAATTTGGGTAGTAAAGAAGATGAACTAGGGAATTTAATTTGAGCGAATGCATTTTTTCTAATAGGTACCACTGAAATGCAACGAGAACGCAGAACATAGTATTCATGGAGTTCCAGCCAGAAGGGGCCTCAGAGGACATCTTGTCAAATCCAGTCCTTTTACTAATGAGAGAACCTAGGCTTAGAGAGGTTAAGTGCCTCATCATGCACTTAGTAGGCATTGGATTCACTACTGAAATCCAGATCAGCTGGTTCTGCGATTTCTGATGCTATTCTCACGTTAAACAGAGAGAGAGGTGTTGGCTAAATAATGTATAATTAGGTAGATTCAGAATTTGTTAAGTGGCTTAGTTTAGTCTTTTTTGGTTCAATGTGAGCTTGGAAGATGGTCTCCTGGGAAGTGCTCCAGAAATCTGTGTATAGCCCTATACTATCTAACATTTTTATCACTGACTTGGATAAAAACATACATATCGTATGCCTTCCAAATTTGCAGATGATACAAAGCTGCTAGGTATAGTTAACATGCTGGATGGCACAATCAGGGTATATAAAATTACTGTTAGACTGGAGATTGTCGTTGTTGAATTAAATTGACATGAAAAGATTTAGAAATAGGGGTGTACCGATAAATGTTTAAGAACCCGGCTGCCCAAAAAGGAAAAAAAAAGGATATGTTAAGTACTTTTAATTTTAACCTTCATTGTTAACATTTTCTTAATCACTTCCTTAAGTCTATAAATAAGCAAAATAAATCGTGTCCAATAAATCTGGAAAATTTCTCAATTCCAAAGCCTTCACGTTGGCTCCAGCTCATTGTTGCACAGACCGGCCATAGAGAAGATATGTTGCTGGTTCGAAAGAGAACTGACCTCAAAACCAGAAAAAAAAAATGGGTTCAGGTCTTACCTCTGACATATATTGGCCGTGGGATTCTGGGCAAGTTAAGAAATCTCTCAGTACTCTAGGTACCTCTCTAAGATTATATGTTGCAGGAAAGGTGGTGACTTGCATTGACACAATGAGTTTTCTCACCCAAGAGTTCTCTATCTCTATGAAATTACAGATACAGTCCTATCTAAAGGGGTCATAATAGTTATCTTCAAGAATTTAAATTGTCCTTCCACAGAAGAGAAGCCTGGCTCCAGGGAAAATGAGTATAAATTGCAAAGGGAAAAAAAATCAAACTTAAGATTGATATGTGGAAGAACTAAACAATGAGAGCTGTGTAAAAGTTTCATTGGGCTGCCTTAAGAGGTGGTAGATCCCCTTCCATCTGACATGTTCAAGTAATGGCTCACTGATCATTTGGGTATATTTGTAGATGGGATTCTTGCTAAGATATAGATTGAGTTTAGATATTCTCTAAGACCTCTTCCCTCTCTGAGATTCTATGTAATTCATCAGATTGGGATCAAAATCTTAGGGAACTCAATTTATTCAAGTGTCAGAGATTCCTAGTGAGAAGGGAGCTCAGAATCATCCAGTCTAATGCCTGACTGAAGAGGAATCCCTTCTTCAAGATCCCTGACACTTGAGAATCCAGCTTTACTGTGAAGCCCTTCAGTAATAAGGAATGCATTCCTTTTCAGTTCTAGTTGTTGGCTTTGTTTTTGAAATCTGAAACATGCCTCTTTCTAACTTCCACTCTTTGAGTATTTGGAGACAGCTATCATGTATTGTTGTTGTTGTCGTTCAGTCTTTTCAGTTGTGTCTGACTCTTTGTTGATGCTATCAGTGGTTTTCTTGACAAAGATACTACAGTGGTTTGCCATTTCCTTCTCCAGCTCATTTTATGGATGCCAAATTGAGGCAAATAGAATTAAATGAAGTGTCCAGTGTCACAGTTGGTGATTTGAAGTCAGGAGGATGAGTCTTCCAGGCACTTCAGGCCTGGCACTCTATCTACTCACCACCTAGCTGCCCACCTGTCATGTTCCTGCTAAGTATTTTTTTTTTCCCAAGTGAAACATCCCCAACTCTTTCAACCTGTCTTTCAATGTCATGATCTCTAGATCCTTGATTATCCTAGTTGCCCTCCTCTGGTGGTACTTCAGGTTGGCAAATTAAAATGTTAGTGATGCTTTTTTTCCCTTCCATTTGAAATGTTTACAATTAAAGTATGCATCAAAATACTGATTATGTGGCACATTTTTTAAATTGAGAGAAATGGTTATTAATAACCAATGAGTTGAGGAGATGCAGAGTTCCTCCTTTTGTCTAAAGTCCTCATTTCAAGGCTCAGTCTCAGAAGGACGTGGCTGATAGTGAGACTGAATTAACTTTCCTCTCAATCTTGTTCAGGCCCCACCCAGGTGGGAAGCCCGTTGTGCTCTACACAGGTATGGGAGGGGATAAATACTTTGATCAGACTGTCCAAGGCTGGGCAATTTTGAAGTAAATAACATAACCAAAGTTGCATTGTCCCAGTCCCTCATTAGAATAGGTCCACCTCTTATTGTAATAATAATTCTTTCTCATTGTTAACCAATCAGAGTTGATTGCCATCCTCAGGAAGACCCACTCTTACAAGGGCATATAAACTGTGAGCCCACCTTTGTGATTTGTCTTTGGCATTGGAGAGTCCCTCTGACCCATTTTATTGATAATATGCTAACATTATTAATAGAATGGTCAACTCTGTCTATGATAATTATGTCTCTTTAACTTTTTAAACATCATATAATAATGACTATAGGTTTATATAGGTTTAATTTCCTCTATTTTGTTCTAAAATTTACTTGGCTCCCTTTTTCCCCCAAAGCAGCATTTCCAAGTCAATGTATCTGAAATCCTAACATGTTCTTCGGAATTGCTCTTCTAGATATTCTACCCCTTTTCCCTATTGCAACCTAGCCATCTAACAGTAATTGACCCTGTATTCTCCCAGGTGATAATAGATACTAATAGGTTTAATCCAAAAAATTAATCTGATCATATGTTAGGGTCTAGGCAACATAATATGTTGACCCAGTGAAAATGTATGTTTTACACCATGCAAGTTTCCAGAAAGTACCCAGAGTGTCAATACGCTACCAATAATTTCCATTGCTATGGCATGCCTTGTATGAGACAAACTTAGAACCCATAATGCCTCTCAAATTATACCATGTAAATAACTCCTTCTACTCCCTCCCAACTCTCCTTTCTTGAGGCCATTCTGGTCATAAAACCATTCTAGTCAAGGCCTTATTAATATCCCTTTAACATGACTGCCTTTAAGTCTTTATTCATGTTGATTTCTCCTCATCTAAAAGGTAATCTCCCTGCCTCTATACTGTGTTGACATGTAGAAGTTCAAGACATTAAGTGATGATACCAATTGGTTCACACTTGAAATGAATATGATTTTATCCATAGAAATGACATGGATAATTAACATTTCCATTGTGCTTTAAGGTTTACAAAGCATTACACACTCCTCTAGTTAGATCCCCACAACAACCCTAAAAAGCAGGTGCTACTATTGTCACTTTTTTAAAGATGAGGAACACATCACAAAGGTTAAGTGATTTTCCTTGGGACCCCCTGCTACTAAGTCTCTGAAGGAAGAACTGAACTCAGGTCTTTCTGATGCCAAGCCCAACACCTACCTGCCCCACTTACAGGTGAAATAGAAGATGGATTGCCATCTACTTCACTACATCGTCCTAAGGACCCCAAAACCTTTCCATATGATTCACAGCTGAAACTTCTTGCGTGTTCTGCTTCTAACTCTTAAAAAAAGAGTTGATATATCACAAATCTGAGGCTGATTTCATATGATCTCATATGATGATAGGGAGAGGAGAAGAGTTCCCATATCCAAATGACTTCATCTACGCAGAAAAAGAGTGTTCAATATATACAAGGGGGAAACAGTGAGAAAAGTGGGCCCAGAATTAACAATTCCCATCAAATGTTTGGCCAGTTTAGAATAAACAAAGCAACAGAAATCATTCACACCAGACCTCACAGATACCTAGATGACAATACTTACAATCATTTAAGAACATGAGGTACAAAATTGCTGGTATTGTAACATGGTTTATTTTTAAATTTGGCAACAAGTTTTACCGGTAATCCCTGCACATGTGTTTTAAAAGCAGAAAAAAAAATATGTTTATTGCTTTTTCTTTTTTCCCACTTTGATTGTGGCATTATACTATGAGGGAAAAGTCTCTGCAATAAATTAAGCATGGAAATTAAGAAGGGCAGAAGGAGAAACCAACCCTTACAAGAAATGTTAGGAGCAAGTGAAGAGTTGTAAAGAGGCTTCAAGATAAGCTTTCCTTGGAAAAGTTTGCATTTTTTGCCACAAAAATAAAATAGCAGCAAAGAAAGAAGATAAATATAAGTTAATTGCACACCAGTCCCATGAGAAAGCTCTTCTCATTAGCCAAAACGGCAGTACTCAGAATCAAGTTTGGGACGCTTGTGTAAAGACTGTGAGTCTTCTATTAGGGAGGTGTCACTGAACTGGTCCAAATCAGAGGGGGTCTGGTGACCTGGGACATCATCTGCCAAAGTGTCCAGATAACTGCCCACTGATATCCCATCCAATCCATCACTGCCATCCTGTAAGCTATTATAGCTTCCTTGTAAGGAGGTGTTCTGGCTTTCCAGTAAACTGCAAAGGCTCCCACTGAGGCTGCTGCCCCGGCTGGTGATTGTACCCTTTTCTTCCAACATCCACTTGATGGACTCGATGCTCTCATTGATGATTAGCAGCTGCCGCATGAGCCGGACATCGGTGGCTCGGAGGTTAACCTGTATGGAGGAAGGAGGAAACAGAATTTGCTTTTAGAATTTTCCAAATATTCAGAGCTTGAAATAAATTAGTATCATTTCATGTAGTATGAATCTCTACATACTAGACTCTACTAAAAAAAAAATAGCGAATGTTTAAAAACAAAAGATCCCAGTGTCTTAGAAGTGATATCAAAGAGGCAGCATGGAACAATGGTAAGGAAAGAGGAATCCAGTGAGAACAGGGTTCACCTTCTGACTCTATAGCTCAATCCTGTGACCTTCGGTAAGACACTTAATCTCTGTAAGTCCCAAAATTTCTTAACTATAAAATGGTATTTATTGTATTTTCACTACCTACTTTATACTGTTGCTATGGAAATTAAATGGAACAGTATATAAAAGTGCTTTGAAGCCATAAAGTGCTATAGAAATCTAAATTATCACTAGTGTCCCCCATCACTAGCTCACTACTCTGCTCCTTTTTCCTTGCACGGAAGTGAGCCTGGGCTGCTTAAAGTATTAGATTCTCATTCTTATGGTGGACTGGAAGCTCTGGCTGGTCCCACAAAGCTTGAAAGGCACCAAATACGAGCTAGTGATGGACTTATGTTTCCATGCTGTTCAAAGACATGCCATTTTGGCTTGTATATATGCATGTTATCATTAAATATATAATGGGGGGGGCCTCTAGGTGGCACAGTACATAGAATACTGACCCTGGACTCAGGAGGACCTGAGTTCAAATCCAGGCTCAGACATATAACACTTACTAGCTGTGTGGCCCTGGGAAAGTCATTTAACCCCATTGCCTAGCCCCTACCCCCCACCCAAAAAAAAAAAATATATATATATATATATATATATATATATGTGGAACTATAAGGAATGAGACAGAATGTTGTACAAACACATTAGAAAATTAAAAGGTATAACTCTAAAGAAATGAAATGGTCTGCTGCTGACAGGGTTTTTTGTGTGTGTGGGCAGGGGAAGGGAGGGTGCATCACCTGGCTGATCCACAGGATGATGAATTTTTAAGCCCTAGCAACCCTTTGAAAACTTCTATTAAATATCAAGGGCTATAATCTGGATGAGCAGGAGAAGCTCATTGATAGAATTACAGATCTTTGAATTATTGAAGAGCTATTATAACTGCTGCATAAAAGTCTAAAATCTCCTAGTCTGAGAGTCCCATGAATCTACAAGAGATGTGGTCAACAACACTGTTACACATTTTATTTTTTAAAAATTAATTAATTAAGTTTTAGTTTTTGGCACTTGCTTTTATAAGATGTTGAGTTCTAAATTTTTAACCCCTCTCTACCTTCCTCCCTCCCTAACACAGCATGCAATCTGATATAGGCTATACATGTATGATCATATTAAACATATATCCACATTAGTCATGTTGTGAAAGAAGAATCAGAACAAAAGGGAAAAACCATAAGAAAGAAAAAACAAAAAACCACAAAAGAAAGAGAAAATAGTATGCTTTGATCTGCATTCAGACTCCATAGTTCTTTCTCTGGATGTGGATTTCATTTTCTATTATGAGTCTTTTGGAATCATCTTAGATTATAGCATTGTTCAGAAGAGCTAAGTCTAACAAAGCTGTTCATCGCGTAACATTGCTGTTACTGTGTACAGTGTTCTCTTGGTTCTGCTCACTTCGCTCAGCATCAGTTCATATAAGTCTTTCCAGGTTTTTCTGAAGTCTGGCTGCTCACCATTTCTCATGGAACAATAGTATTCCATTACATTCATATACCACAACTTGTTCAGTCATTACCCAATTGATAGGCATCCCCCCAATTTCCAATTCATAGCCACTACAAAAAGAGCTGCTACAAATATTTTTGTACATGTGAGTCCTTTTCCCCTTTTTATGATCTCTTTGGGATACAGACCTAGGAGTGATTGCTGGATTAAAGGGTATGCACAGTTTTATAGCCCTTTGGGCATAGTTCCAAGTTTTTCTCCAGAATGGTTGGATCATTTCACAACTCCACCAACAATGCATTAGTGTTCCAATTTTCCCACATCTCCAACATTTATCATTTTCCTATTTTGTCATGTTAGCCAATATGATAGGTATGATGTGGTACTTCTTTTAATTTACATTTCTCTAATCAGTAGTGATTTACATTATTTTTTCATGTAACATAGCTTTATTTTCTTCATCTGAAAACTGCCTGTTCATATCTTTTGACTATTTATCAATTGGGGAAAGAATTATTATTATTATTAATTTATTATTATTATTATTATTTCTTGTTTTTCAGTCACTTCAGTTGTGTCCAACTCTTTGTGACCCCTTTTGAGGTTTTCTCGGCAAAGACGCTGGAATAGTTTGCCATTTCCTTCTCTAGTTCATTTTACAGATGAAGAAACTGAGGGAAACAGGGTTAAGTGACCTGTCCAGTGTTACATAACTAGTGTCTGAGGCCAGATCTGAACTCAGAAATATGTCTTTCTGACTCCAGCCCCAGCACTCTATTCACTGTATTATTGAACTGCCCCTTACTACTATTAAAGTTATTAATAAAAGCATAATTATTATTGTTATTATAAGCAAATTATTGCAGGGAAATACGTGTCAATGTGTACTATAATCGTAGAGTAACTTATGTGACCATATAAGCTGAAAGTCAGGGGAAGAATGAAAGAATACATAAGTATTAAGGGAGGATGAGAATGAAGGAATATCATAGGGTCATTGATTCAAAGTTGAGAGGACCTTGGAAGCATCATTTTATAGATGAGCAAATGGAGGCCTAGAAAGGTTAGGAGACTCAACCAAAGTCACATAAAAGAGCCCAGATTTGAGCCCAGGCCCTATTACTACAAATCTAGTGTGCTTTCTATTACTTTCAGAAAAATAGCAATATTTATTTCTCTATACATTTTTTTTTTGGTCAGGAGAGGGAAAGTGCCTAAACTCTCAAAAATTGCCTTTGACTTCCTACTGCTCCTGCTTTTTACCTAGATTTTGCAAACATCTGAGACCCCCAAAGGGCTAAGACTCCATGTTGGCAGGACTGTCCGCATAACTGGCACTTCCTAGTGATTTGGGGGAAGTGAGAGGGAAGACATTATGGAAGAATTAAAGGAAAGCTTGAATTCCCACAGGTTGTGTGGTAAGTTCTGTTTGGGCCAGGTAGGTGGCATAATAAAGAGAGTGCCAGTCCTGGAATCAGGAAGGCCTGAGTTCAAATCTGGCCTCAGACACTTACTGGCTGAATCACTCTCAGTAAGTCACTTAACCATTGTTTGCCTCAGTTTTCTCATTTGTAAAATGGGGATCATATTAGCACCTACTCCCCAAGGTTGTTGTGAAGATCAAATGAGATAATAATTGCAAAATGATTAGCACACAATAAGCACTATACAAAAACCAGCTGCTGTTGTTGTTGACCTTGCCTCCCCTTTGCAGAGGAGAGGAGAGGGAGGCTTACTGTAGAAGGGCTCTGGCCAAAGGATCCTTTAGCCATACTCTTACTCTCGGAATGATATTAATGCCCAACTGTCTTACCACTGGAGAGCCTTCCCTATCTCCCTCCCTCCCTCCCTCTTTCTCTCTCTTTCCCTCCCTCTCCCCCCCCTCCCCATTTCTTTCTGTCTCTGTGTGTGTGTGTGTGTCTCTGTGTCTCTCTGTGACTCTCTCTGCATCTCTTTCTCTCTCTTTCTATTTCTCTTTCCTGTCTGTGTGTGTCTCTGTCCCTGTCTGTCTGTCTGTCTCTCTCTTACACACACACACACACACACACACACACACACACACACACACACACACACACTGGTTTGAAAATGAATAATTGCTCAACAGCAGTTTGAGACCAGTGATTCTCCAGATCCAGGTGTAATCCTGAGGTGTCAAAATTGTGAGAGTATGGAATACTGCAGGGCACACCCTCATGCCTCATGGGGAGAATCAGGCCTCTTGGCTCTAAATGCATGCATGTACATCCTATAATTATAGTTCCTCCAAAAATGAGTTTCCTGGTTATGGGTTAATCCATAAATCTGACAGAACCTTGGAAACAGGGTGAAATTGGCAAACTAACATTCAGAGGGGTGACATTTCCATAGATTACTTGAAGTACAATGAAGCTTAGGTTACAGGTTTCAAGTAGCTATATAAATAACAAAAAAAGTAAAAAAAAAAAAAGACAAGTTTTGGTTGGCTAGGAAATTAAAGTAACTTGGATGACTTCCTGATCTTCCAGAAAGCCACACAGAATAAACATGACATAGAACATAATATAGGAGAACTTTTATCTACATGAAATTGTACATATATAAAAGTACATCAACTTAAATATAGGTGGCTTCATTTGTGAGGCTGCCCTGATCATGAACATAATTCAAGAAAGTTAAAAATTCGGCACATGTTGACTAAGTGCCTATTATGTTATGTATATCAGGTACTTAAGAAACAGAAATAGGACAGAGGCCCTGATCTGAAGGAGCTTATATCCTAAAGGGGAATGTTAAATACACACATAACTGTGACTTGAGAGAATGAGAAAAGTGCAAAGGAAAAGTCTAGTGAAAGTTTTAGCAGCATGAGTGGGGAGAGACCATTTTCACCTGAGGGAGTCATGGAAAGCTTCCTGGAGACAGTGATATCTGAGTTGAATCTCAAGGAAAGGGAGGAACAACAAAAGATAGGGAGACGTGTAGGAAGAGGTAGAAGGCATGGAGGCTGATGTGAGTCAAGATGTGGAAATGGTCTTGGTAGGGAGGTGGGGGGAGTTACAGGTGTGCAATGAGGCATATGCTGGCAGATAGGTTCAATGTGTCTGTTTTGTTTTAATCGTATCTCTGTTATAAGGGATGGTACTTTGGGGGATATGGTACTGGGAACAACATGGCTTTTATCAAAGAACAATGGCACAAAAATGAGAGAAGATATAATGAGAATTGTGGGTGAGGAGTAGTAGAATTCAACCAGAAGATAGTATGTAAAAGTAGTCTAAAATTAACCTGGGTAGGTAGATTAAGCTCAGTTGTGGAAGGCCTTGATTGTCAAGATGAAGAGCTTTAAATTTTACCCAGTAGACAACTGGGAGCCACCTAACGGTTTGAACAGAGGAAGAACATAACCATAACCATGTGTTGGAAAGATTGCTTGGGGCAAGGTTGCATTCATTAGAGTGGACATAGACTGGAGACAGGTAATGATTAATTCACCAAGTATTTATTTCACACTCATTTAGCACCATGTTAGTGTCGAAAGGATTATAAAAGAAATTTAAGACTTGGTCTCTGAGGTCTTGTAGTTTATGATAAAGTTTGAGAGAAATGATAGACACCACAAAACAGTCTAAGGTAATCTTGATTAAGTTTTATTAATTAAATTAATTTAATTAGTTAACCTTAAATTAAGTTGGAAGAGACCTCAGAGGTCATGTAGTCTAGCTTCCTCATTTTACAGATTGGGAAGCTAAGATCATGGTTAAATGACTTGCCCAGGACAACAGACATAGTAAACATCAGAGTTGGCTTTTGATACCTGGGCCTCTCACATCAGTCAGTTTTCTTTCCACCATACCATGCATAAGAGCCAAAACGAGTGGTTCAACATAGAAAGGGCCCTAAATATCCTAAGGTTACAGAGCTCAGTAGTCAGGCATCTACAGTACTTATGGTAAGCGGTTCACTGAAGAATAACGACCACTAGTAATTTTAATTGTATTCTTCACTACTTCCTGATATATGATCTCTGCTGTGGTCACACCAGCCCCCTCACCATCTCATAAACCGACCATATTCATTTCCACTCCTGTGCCTTTATACAATTATTCTCTTCACTTAGAGTGCCCTACCCTCTCCCTGCAAATCTTATCAACCTTTTAAGTTTTGTTTTCTTCATGAAGCTTTTTCTGACTATTGTATCTCCTGGATCTCCTCCTTCTCTGAATTCCCATAGGATTTAAAGTGCCATAGTCTCCTTATTCTGTGTGTGTATATGTGTGTATATATGTATATATGTATGGGGGGAGGGTATCTGGAATTGTAAATTCACCCATGTGAAGAGCTCCCAGTATAGAAATTCTCTCTACCAAAGGGAATCAGTCTGTTACTTAGTCTTAGAGGGTTGCCTGGGCTGCTAAAAGGTTAAGTGTCTTTGCCCATGATCACATAACTGATAGGAGGTCAGAGGCAGGTCTTCCTGACTCCAAGGTTGGCCTTTTACTAGCATTTCCCATTTCTTTCTAACTACCTCCCATGTTGCATTGCTCAATGTTATTTCAGGAGTGTTCATTTTGTCTTCACAACAAGTCGCCTGTAGACGCCTTGAAGGTATGGCTGATGTCTTCTACATCTGTATTTCCCTTAAGGGTCTGGCATGAAGAAGGACACTGAGTAAAAATTATGATGATAGCCAACATTTATCTAGCACTTTAAGGTTTGCAAAGCACTTTACCTATCTCAATCAATCCTAACTACAACCCAGTGAAGAAGATTCTATTAGCATCATCATTTTACAGATGAGGAAATTGAGGCTGAGACAGGGTAAATAATTTGCCCAGGGTCACAAGAGCTATGAAAGCTAGTAAGCTCATAAAAGATGACTTGAAATCAGGTTGGTTTTTTTTTTAAAGCAATTGGAGCTAAGTGACTTGCCCAAGGTCACACAGCTAGTAAGTGTCAAGTATTTGGTCTGAGGCCTCACTTGAACTCAGGTCTTCTGATTTCAGGTACGGTGCTCTATCCACTGTACCACCTAGCTGCCCCTGAAATCAGGTCTTCTTGACTTCAAATCAAGCATTCTATCCACCAGGACATCTTGCTGATAAGTGCTCAATAATTATATGTGGAATGCCTGGGTCAGAAATGATTTTTTTTTTCAACAGCGAAGGCTTATGTGTGTGCAAACAGTATTTCTGTACATCAATATTAAAAGTTCATTTTAGGGCCAAGTCATAACCTCTGTATCCGGGAATAAAAGTAGCTAAAGAATTCTCCAGTTATGAAAACTTTCTGGTCCCAAAATTTGTCTTTCGAAAACAATTTGTTCCATAGATATTTGTTATAAATGGTTAGATTACTAGGCAATTCTGATTCAATTGAATTAATTTCATTTTTATTATGTCCTTAACATGACCCAGTCCCAGGGGTAAAGAGGTGGAAAAAACACTGATCTCTTCTCTCAAGAGTTTACTGTCTACAGGGGGAATACAACAGGCATGCAAATAAAGTGTGGCCCAAGGTAGTGGCCCATGAGAACACTGCAAAGATCTAGAGAAAATGCTCTGGGAAAATCTGAGGAAGAAAAGAATACTTTCAGCTAAGAGAATGAGAGAAGACTTCACACTGAAGGTAAGCCCTCAAAAACCTATTTACACCATAATAATTAATGAATTAAATGAATGAAATAATTAATGAATTAAAGGGCAGGGACTGTTTAATTTTTATATCTAGTTCACAGTACAGTACCTTGAACATAGTAAACATTTAATAAATGTCAGTTGAACTGAATTGATTAGAAGCCCTGAACCCCAAGTTCCCCTGCATCCCTTTAACTTTAAAATATAGCCCTCCCTTTGTCCTTTTGTTCTTTGAGTCTCCAGTATTTCTCAGCTTTAAGAGAGAAAAGAATTCGGGGTGCAAGCATGGGAGTTCTGGAGGCCAGGCTGCTTCCAAAGCCACATAGGGGTATCATTCTGGTATTAAGGAGCATTCCACAGTCTGGATAGGAACAGAGCTACATCAGAAGAGGAAAGAACACTAGTGGTAGAAGAGGGCCCCAGTGGCAGGGGGCAGATATCAGCAGCCATGCATATATAAGCATGAGTCATTTTTAAGTCAGGGACTAACCACATTCAATATCTGATGTGGAAAGCAGTCTTCTCTATCTCCATTGATTTCTTAAGCAATTTTAATCACTCTAGTGGTTAGTGGTTTCCATGAATCAAACTTAACCAAATATATTGGGCAATAAAGAAGGGAGTTGAAGTAGGAAGCAAACAAAGCTTCCTTTGATCATGAAATAAGTCACTTTAGAAAAATTACTCTCTGAAAGTAAAATATCTATAAGCCGTGGAACCACAGTTGGAAAAAAATAAAATGACAAATCAAGTAGAATTTGTTAATCTGCCTGATCAATTATTGTGGCTTTAACATTGACATTGTGTCCTCCTAGTAATACAGCGAAGATAAGTTGAGTGAATGGACGCTCTCAAATAACAATAATAATAATAATGATGAGAGTGGTGATAATGATGATTATAATAATAATAGTATTTATGTAGCACCTACTATGTGGCAGGTATTATTATTATCTCCATCTTACA
Source organism: Phascolarctos cinereus (assembly GCF_003287225.1). Classification (NCBI taxonomy): domain Eukaryota; kingdom Metazoa; phylum Chordata; class Mammalia; order Diprotodontia; family Phascolarctidae; genus Phascolarctos; species Phascolarctos cinereus. The sequence continues at coordinate 111,434,768 of NW_027555847.1, forward strand.
CATGAGGAAACTGATGCAATAGAGGTTAAGTGACTTGCCCAAGGTATCATAGTTAATAGGTATCTGAGGCCACATATGTGGCTAAACCTAAAACAGCCCCAAAGCGCCTATTTGCTCCTTGGCTGTCATCCTGTCTGCTCTCATATCCACGTCTTAGCATATACTTTTGGCCATACAGGAATGACAGGCTCTATTTGTCAGATTTGTTATCCCCAGCACTAGCAGGGGGGACTTGCACATAGTAGGTAAACTGAAGAATAAACTCTCTGTATTAGACATAAGGAGGTCAGGGACATCTCCTTAGTTTCCTGGGATATCATTATAGCAGTATCTCTTTAACTTTGGAGAGGTTGCAATTACTGCTCAACCTTGAACATGTGAGCAATCCACTAAATTACTAAATTACAATGTTGCCTCTGTCTTTAGCAGCTGCCCCACCCTTTCTTGCCACATTCATGTATAAAGTCTGGCAATCATTTATACAGAGTTCTCAAGCTTGTGGTTAGCTTTTAGAGGAGAGGGGGTGGCTGGTACCTCAATCCCTGAAAACATCATGCAGGCCAATTAAATTATCCCAGCTCTGATATTCACTCGCTACAGTCTCTCAGAATCAGTTTTCTCACCTATAAAATGGATGAAATGATACTCATTATTCAATTCCACAAGCATTTATTAAGTGACTTCTATATGTAAGGCACTGTGCTTAGAACAAGGTGTACAAAGACAAAAAAAAGGCAAACAATTCCTGTCCTCAAGGAGCTTCTATTCTATAATACTATCTATTATATGTAAGGGTAGCTAGTTGGCATGGTGGACAGAGTGCTGGGGGCCTGGAGTCAGAAAGATTCATCTTCCTGACTTCAAATCTGGCCACAGACATTTCCTATTTGGGTAACCCTGGGTAAGTGACTTAACCCTGTTTGTCTCAGTTCCTCATCTGTTAAAAAAAAAAAAGCTAGAGAAAGAAATGGCAAACCACTCCAGAATATCTTTGCCAAGAAAACCCCATGGACACGACTGAAAACAACTGAACAACTTTACATATGTTGCTTGTGAAGAGAGTGTGCCATCAAACCTTAATGTATGATAGAAATGTGAGGTATAGATATTCATATTCTCCTAATATTGAACTACTAATGAGGGTGAAGGGGTGGGGGGGCAGTGGAGGGTATTATTTTATGTTATCAATACCTTTCTCTCTGAATGGTAAATGTAGGAAGGAATGCCTTCTTGATTTCAAATCACATCATATTAGTGCAGAGCAAAATCTAAGTAAGAAAAGGGCGGTAACTTCTGAAAGTAACATTTTAAGAATGAGGTATTGTGGCAGCCAAGGTCATCTGAGCAGGTCTAGGAATTCAACTTCTGAGGTCAATCAGAGAATAACTGGTTCACGGCTATTTCTAGTTTTATCTCCCAGGTAATAAGACAATATCTTTAAAAGGAAGTGAACTCATGATATGAGTCACAACCTAAATATCGATCTCTGTTTGGATAGTGATAACTCAGTGCTAGCATGTGACCGTTATCACATAGGTACTTGTTTAATTGATTGTTTTCAGGGAAACAGATCAAAATGACATCTAACAAAAGAAATGTGGTTTGATCTGAAGGGTTCATTAGGGGGTTTAAAGAGTATAGTGATTCTGATTCTCTACTCATTTTGCTATTTACTCACAGTTTAGCGTTTAGCAGCATTAAATGCCAGGAGTTCTTTCTAGTTAACCTAAATCCCATTTGCTGCAGGATGGTGGCATGACCAGTGTTACTAATTATGTGGTAACTAAAAACAAGCAAACAAACAAACAAAACTGTTTCCTTTTCTCAAAGTCATGAAACTGTGTTAGTGATAGTAAAAGATGGACTGGGGAATGGGGGAATTGCAGCTTTTGGTTTATTTCAATTATAACTTTTGCTCTAAGATTTGTAATTCTGTTCTGGGAGCAAAGAACTCACATGCCTGCAGAATGCCTGCACATTGTGGATAAAAAGTTAACCTTGGGGGCAGCTAGGTAATGCAGTGGAAACAGCACTGGCCCTGGAGTCAGGAGGACCTGAGTTCAAATCTTACCTCAGATGCTTGACACTTACTAGCCGTGTGACTCTGGGCAAGTCACTTGACCCTGATTGCCTGGCAGCAACAATAGCAACAAATTAACCTTGAAGTTAGGAAGACTTTGGTTTAGGTCTTGCCTCTGAAACATATATCTGTGTGAGACCCTAAGCAAGTAAATAATTCCTCAGAGTTGCCTGCATCCCTCTAAATCTATAAATCTGAAAGGAGATAATTATCAGAATTAGTAGAAGTTTTTCCCTGGGAGTTCCTAGCAGATGAAATCACTCCAGTTCCATTCTATCTCAAAGAAGAATACAAGGTCAAAGAATACAGTCAACTCTCAACTATTTAAGAGCTCATGGCAACTCTAGGATTTGTGTATTTAATCCTGGGTGAGGAGGAGTATTATTGGCCAAAGTACTGAAGGCTGGGAAACAGCAACTTTAGATTATTAAGGGACTTTAGAGATGGGTTCCTTGTGGCACAATGGTTAGAATAGTCAACTGGGAGTCGGAAGATGTAGGGCCAAATCCAGCTTAGCTACTAAGTATCCATTTATTTGTAGATAAATCATTGACTTGCGTTGGGCCTCAGTTTCCCTATTTGTAGATTGAGAGGTATGAATGAAATACTTTCCAAGGGCCTGTAACTTGTCATGGTCACACATGGAGTAAGTGGTATTGGGCAAAATTTGAATTTGACTCCAAATTCAAACGTGTTTACCTTACTCTGTTCCCTTCTCAGCCTTTTTTTCTGATTGGAGCCGCCTTGAGAAAGTAGGAAGGCACTGAGAGAGGATGATTGATCTAAGATTTAGTTAAAAACAACAATGACAACACACAGTTAAAGTAAACACTGGGAATTCTATTTGGGTTTCAATTATCTTAGAAGCAGTCAGGGACAAGTTTTTGGGATAAGAATTCATTATTTGGTAAAAACTGTTGGGAAAATTGGAAAGCAGTCTGGCAGAAATTGGGCATAGAACACCATTTAGCAAGATAAGGTCAAAATGGATACATGCTCTAGATATGAAAGAAGATAGTACAAGAAAATTTGAAGAACATAGAGCATATCACCTATCGGACTTATGGATGAGTGAACAATTTATGAATGAACAAGATATAGAGTGCAGTATGAGGTATAAAATGGATAATTTTGATTACATTTTTTTAAATTGTGCAAATAAAACATATGTAGCCAAGATTATAAGGAAAGCAGAAAATTGAAGACCAGGGAGTAATTTATAGACAGTTTCTCAGATAAAGATCTCATATACTAGCAATAATTCTCATATCTCAAATCTCATATCTCAAATATATAAAGAACTTTGTCAAATCTATAAGAATATGAATCATTTCCTAATTGATAGATGGACAAAGGATATGAAGAGGCAGTTTTCCAATGAAGAAATCAAAACAAATTATAATCTTATGAAAAAATGTTCTAAATCATTATTGATTAGAGAAATGAAAATTAAAACAACCTTGAGATATCATTTTACACCTGTAAAACTGGCTAAGATGATTGAAGGGAAAAGCAATAAACGTTAGAGGGGATGTAGAAAAACTGGAACACTAATTCACTATTGGTGGAATTGTGAACTAATCCAACCATTTTGGAAAGCAATCTGGAATTATGCCCAAAGAGTTATCAAACTGCTTATACTCTTTGACGCAGTAATACCCCTACTATGCCTGTTTTCCAAGATGATTAGGGAAAAATAAAAAGAACCGATGTGTTCTAAAATATTTAGAGCATCTCTCTTTGTGGTGGCAAAGAACTGGAAATTGTGGAGATGCCCATCAATTGGGGAACAGTTGAACAATATGTGGTATATGATCATGATGAAATACTACTGAGCTATAAGAAATGATGACCTCGATGATCTTAGAAAAACATAGATAGACTTGCACTTAATAATGAAGAGGAAAATGAGCAGAACCAAGAGTACATTGTATATAGTAAACAGAAATACTATTTTAAGAACAACTTTGAGTGACTAAGTCATTTTGACTATTATAAATTCCCAAATTAACTAGAAAGATCTAATGAAGATGCTATCTGCATTCAGAGAAAGGACTGATAAATAGATGTGTAGAACGGATTTATAAATTATATTTACATATTTGTGTCTAATGATAGCCATCTGTAGGGCTGAGGGAAAAAGAGAAAGTTACAAGGTAACCTTATACATTTAAAAGGAATAGCAAAAGTTGTACATTATAGATCTGCAGTTTCATGTGCAATCATCTTTTTTCTACTTTATTATGTAAACACTTATTTTATTTCTTAAGCTCAGAATAAAATAAATAAAACAAAAGAAAGCTAAAAAAAGCAGTCAAGGAGTTTCTGCTCTAGAATTTTAGGACTGAATTGGGAAATGATATTTGTCTTGCAGTACTGCTATGCATATATTTATCTTCAATGTATCAAAACATCGAGCAATATTCCAAATACAATAGACAGATGAATGAGCTTGTCAAATTTGGAAAACTCTGAGTTATAACTCAGAGCAACTAATGCTGGAAAGGTCCCATCTTTTCCTTTATCATCTTCCTTCCATTGCAATTTTTTGGGCTCCATTTCTTGGGCATTTTGGACAGATTAACATGGGATATCTTTTCTGCTTGTGCATTTCCATGTTAAAATTGAGGCCCCAGGAGGGAAATCACAAATGCCTAGGGCAGCTGAATCTGAATTCCAGGGATGGTATTGTACTTTGCATGCTCATTTAAAAAAAAAAAAAAGGCATTATGTCCTGAGAAGAAAGGAAAACAAATTACAGCTGCCTTTCAGTGTGATAGATATTACATCCCTAATTTCTACACAAGAATATAGAATCAGCATTGTTCATTCAGATTTGCTTGGAAAGTAATCAGTAGTTGGAGGAAGTGAGTTCTTTATCTCGAGTTGGCAAGGCCCCTTTCTTGGCCACATTTCTTTCCATACATACTTTTTTACATTTCAAAAAGCACCAGAATGCTCCAAATTGCACGGCCTTGATTCTCATTGCTTGAAAAATTGCTTGTCCACCCGTTCTCCCTAGTCTCCTCTCTTCTTTCCCCTCCCTCTGGGTTTACTGCAGGGATTATTTCAGAAGCTGCTTCTCTGTTACTCGTACTGTGAATTTCCATTTCAGACAGCTGTATTAACAGTCATATTTATAAACCACCTTCCAAATTATCTTCTCAGAAGGACCTTCAAGATTTGATTCTATCCTAGGAGTCTGCAAAGTAAAACCATTTTCTGCCCATGATGATGTCAGGAACACTGGGTGTCACAACTTCTACGTCCTCGTTCCAGAGCACCTTTCTTTCTCCCATTCCCCACCCCTTCTCAGTTTCATGTTCCTTTCAATGTAGGGTGGAAAATTCAATAAATAAATCTGTTACTGCTGTCAGGAGAACCCAGGCGTCCACAGTGGCACCAGCCAGCTTTGTTCTCCACTGGTGCTCTTGTTTGGTGAATTGAAAGGAAAAAGAAAAACAAAACAAAAACAAAACCTTTGTGAAGAGTAATTTCCCAAAAGGGCAGTTAAATTATGCACATAGAAAACACTGTCATCAGCACAGTTGCCTGATTGATGTTGTTTTGGGAAATTGGAAAGGAAAGCTGCATCTGGCTGGCTTCAAAAGAAACAAACAGGAAGACACCCTTGAATCTTGCCTGTGAATTCAGTGCACCAAATGTGCCCCAGGCCTGCCCACTTTAGCCAAAATTCTCAGCCCTCTTCTGACTTCAGATCTGTCCCTTCCATCTTCAGTGGAATATTCCTGGATATGCCCTCCTATCAAATGATTAAAACCTCTAAGTGAATCCCAAGGAAGAGCATGATGATACCATTTTTCAGCTGCTTTTCATCAAATATCAGACCAAAGACACCAGCCCTCTAATATCTGGTCCATATATAATAAAATACATGATATTCCTCACATCATTCCCCTACTCAAAAATCTTCAATAGCTCTCAACTGCCTTCCAAATAAATTTCCAAACCCTCTATTTTTCATTACAGGTCCTCTTTATTTTTTCCAGCCTTAGCTTACCTTTTTTTCCCCCTCCACACATTCTGTGCTCCAGAAAATTAGATTATTCTTAGCTCCCAAAGCATATTCTAGGCTGCCTCGCTCCCCTGTTTTTACTCACGCTAATCCCTGTGGCCAAAATGTCCTTCCTTTCTCTTTTCAAATCTGCTAAATTTCTATCTAAATTTAAATAGCATTAAAAACGGTATATTTTCTATAAATTCCAGTACCTTTCATAGTGTGAACACCATCCAGTGTGGAAATACAGATTAACTACTCCTTTGTAATATTCTGTTTCAGAAAGTTACCTAGGTCACTGATAGATTAAGTGATTTTTTTCATAGTAAGACAGTTATTAGTTTAGAGGCAGGGCTGGAAACTAGGTCTTCCTGACCTGAAGGCCAAGTCTACCTACTACAAGTTGCTTCTTTTGAACACAATAGGTAGTAATAAAAGCTTTTTGAATAGCATTTACAACAGTCTTCTTCCTCAGACCACATAAAGTACTTTGGTTTGCAACTGCCCTAAGAGTTTATGCATTATCCCCCTACTAGAAAGAAATCTCTCTGATGGGAGGAACTGCATCTTAACCTAAGCTTTGTTATCTTGCCCAGTGTCTAGTCTGGTACCTCTGAACAGTCAATACTTAATAAACGTTTGTCAAATGAATGAATGAATGAATGAATGTAGAGTGATACAAGAAAAGTTGCTTTCCTGCACGATTACATTATGCATATCCAGACTCTAATTTACAGTTGATTACATTAGCCAAAATTATTTGAGCCCAGGCAGATTAGAAGAATTTAACAAAACATATAATCCCATCTTAAATGACAACTCTAGTCACTGTGGTTCCTCTGCAACCATAGCTTCACTTAGAAATACATCCTGAATTATTTTCACTCATTTGCAATGTGTCCTTAAGAGAGGTTTTGCATTTCGAACCACAGCAGGATATCCCCAAGTTGAAGGCAGAGCTATGAGGATTGTGGGCATCTTTTCTGGGAGCAACAGGGTGGTTTGAAGTGGAATCCATCCTTTACGTTGCTCTGTCAAAGTGATATTTCAAAAGCACAGTTCCAATTGCATTAGTCCTCAGCTCAAAAAAGTATTCATGGATTTTTCTAGGATTGCTTCTAGGATACAATACAAATGCCTCTGCTGGGTTCTAAAAACCTGGATCTCTGTCTACTTTTCCAGGCCTATTACACATTACTCTCTTCATTCACCCTAAATTCCAGTTGAACTGGCCTATTTGCCGCTGCTCATAAATAACATTCTATCTCTTATTCTTAGCCTTTTACATAGGTTGTAACCCATATGTAGAAAACAAATTTTCCTCCTCTGCCTCTAGGAAGCTCTCTCCTTTAAAATATCAACTCAAGTACTTTGTCCCACCAGAAACCTTTTTTGAGTCTTCCCTCTCCTCCCAGGAACCCATCTCCCGGGCAATAAATTACTTTACTTTACTTCATTTAAACATATTTGTACACATGCAACTATGTTTACACTGTGTTTTGCATTTACATGAATATATATATTTTTTCCAATGAATGGAAGCTCTCTGAAGGCAGAGATTGTTTCATGTCTTTATATTCCCTAGCACTTACTGAGCAAAATAGCTAGCACATAGCTAGTAGTCACTTAATAAATATTTAATTGATTTTTTTTTTTGTCTAGGCAATGGGGTTAAGTGACTTGCCCAGGGTCTCACAGCGGAAGTGTCAAGTATCTGAGGCCGGATTTGAACTCAGGTCCTCCTGACTCCAGGGCCGGTGCTCTATCCACTGTGCCACCTAGAGGCCCCCAAATATTCAATTGATTGAAATAAAACATGGGCTCAGAATTAAAATGTAACTTGATAAATTCGTCCTATAGGATGGTGCTAGGCTCAATATATTCTAGAAAAGTTTCATTCCTTCCCTCCCTTGATTTTAATATTTCAGTTCCAAGCATAACAATCTTGGAAGTTTTTTTTTCATATTTTTAAACTAAGAAGTGAGAGAAATGTGCAATAACTGTGGTGCATTGACCTAGTGCCTTTCATTTTGGCAATTTCAGGTAGTGTAATGCTTCTTTTATGGAGTAACACAGGGAAATGAGAAGTCCTTACTAAAAGTAAAAAAATAATTGCACTAATCTTTTATTTTTAAAGCATGGACTTTTTCTTAATCTAATCATATTAGTAGAAAACTTCAAAAAATTATACATCTTTCCTTGAGAAGTAGAGTATATTGAACATAAATAACCTTTTAAAAATAATACATCACATTTATATAGGGCTTTACCAAAAAAAAACTTTCTTCACAACAGCGCTATGAGATAGGTAGCAGGGATGGTGCTGGATCTGTGATTTCATTGGTAGAAGGAATTCCCAGGTGAGGAAATTTCTTCTACCAATGAAGTTGGGAACCTTCTCTTCAACCTATTTATTTTCTTAGAAAGCTGTCTGAGAGCATTAAAAAATTTTGTGACTTGACTGGGACCACATAGTCACTTTGTATGAGGGGCAGAATCTGAACTCAGAACTGCCTGGTCAACTCTCTAGATAGTGTCTATATGAATATCTCTATTTTATAGATGGGAAAACAGACTCAGAGAAAATAAGGGTCTTCATTAGGGCCATAGTGAACCATAGCACCATACAATATAAAGATAGATAAATTTGGGACAGCTCATCTAGATTTGAATCTTGGCTTTCCACTCACAGCCTGTGTGTCACTGGACAAATAACTTCTTCTCAGTTTCCAAATTTGTAAAATGAGGGGAATGGACAAGCTGACCTCTAAGGTACTTTCCAAATCTAGCGCTCATGCCATAACGAAAGAGCCAGTGTCAAGACTAACATAGTTCTTCTGAGAAACAGTACAATGTTGTCTTCACTATATAAATCTGGTCAGGGCCATGGCTATGAGAATGCTTTTTAACTATAATCTAATACCATGTTTTCAGGGGCTATTATCAAGGTATATGGAGCTTAGATGGCCTTCTCACTCATGTCTCCATAATAGCTCTGCTCTTCAAGTTACTGATTCTTTACTCGGTAATGCACTGTGGGGCTAATGAGAAATACAGGACTATATATCCCTTCATTAAATAGGCCTAGAGTGGTAGTGCTGTTCTAATGGGGATTCTTCTCTCACCTCCCTTCCTTTTCTCACTGGAAAGCCCACCACTGCTACTTCTCTGCTGTTGACGGCTCTTAATTATAAAATGTTCTTCTAGTTCTTATCTGAAAGTTGCTAGAGAAATATAAATAACCAAGTTTGTAAAGTCAGTAAGTTGTTCTATAGGTGAGGCTAATTGTGTTGGATATTCCTCATGGGAGCTGAAAGGTACTTTAAAGAAGTACTCCAACTGCCATGTTTTACAAAGGAGGCCTACAGAGAAGGTAAGAGACTTATCCAAGGTAACACACCTAATTAGTCACAGAGCTGGGATTCAAACAGAGGTCTTCTGATTTGAAATTCAATGCACATTCTACTATATCATGATGCCAGTTCCATAATGCTAATTCAATTCATGTGAGACTTTGTAGTCCTATTCTAGATACATGATTCTGGAATAAAGTGTATATTGATTTTGCATTTGTTTTGTTTTTATATGTATACTGTTGCCTAGCTACACCTTTCCCATACTTTACTACTCTTTTTTCATACTGATCTTTTGAAACCAAGTGTGGAGCTTTACATTTATCCCTATTAAGTTTTATCTTGCTTATTTTAGTCTGTCATTTTAAACTACGGAGATGCTTTGGGCCAAACGATACCATGTTCCTGAGCTTCATGTCATCCACAAATGTAGTAACTCTTAAATCTATGCCTTTATCTAAATCATTTATAGAAAAAAAAAAGTTTACTAGAGCAGGGGCAAAGACCCTATCCATTCCACTACAGATTTTATATTGCTATGTATTCATTCATCACTGCTCTTTGATTTCAGTTGTTCAGCTAGTTCTAAAACTCACCTAACCTAACTTTAGTTCCACCTTCATTTTTCCATCTTATCCACAGGATTATTTTAAAAGTCATTTGCAGGGGCGGCTAGGTGGCGCAGTGGATACAGCACCAGCCCTAGATTCAGGAGGATCTGAGTTCAGATCCGGCCTCAGACACACAACACTTACTAGCTGTCTGACCCTGGGCAAGTCACTTAACCCCCTTGCCTAACTAAAAATAAAATAAAATAAAAGTCATTTACAAATGTCCTTCTGAGAACAAAGTATACTATGACTGTGGCATTGCCTGATCAACCAGTTCAGTAACTGCATCAAAAAAGGAAATGAAGTTAGTCCAGCACGACTTGTTTTTAGTAAACTCAGATTGGCTCTCAGTAATGACCACTTCCCTTTCTAAAATGTTCACAAACCATCCCTTAAGTATAACATCCTAGAATTCAGCCAGAAATGGAGATAAAGCTCATAGGTCTGTATTTTGAGGGATCTATGTTCTTCCCCCTTTTAAAAAAAATCACATTTTTTGCCCATAATCATTTTTTCTGAAGCATCTTTTCCATTTTCCACAACATTCAAAAGATCATGGACAAAGAAGTAGCACTATCCTCTGTATGTTCTTCCAGTTCTTTGGATAAACCTAGTAATGATAAGAATCCTGAATGTTCTAAGCCCTAGGATGCCATTGAATATGTGATCACCTGAATGTGCATATATTTTGCCCCAATGACACTGATCACAGCCCATTCATGACTTCATGACTTCCCATCCTGTGTGATTCTTGAATAAGTCCTCCCCTAATTTTGGCACAAAGGTTTCACCTTACATCCTGGGGATCTTCCTTATGTTTTCATGATACAATGCAGATGTGTACTAAGGGAAAATGTGGCCTATCACTGCATTATCACTCACTCTTACTATTATATACATTCCTTAGATGGCATCCTTTACATTCCTTTTGCTAAATGTTTCCTTGTTTGTAATATGTGGTAGGCTGTTCATGCCACCAAGTCTCTCTCTGTTGGTATTGGGGTGCTCCCCAACTTCAAGTCATGCGAGAGAGGGATTAGATTCATACTGTTTGGCCCCAGGGGATAGGATTAAGGAACAGAGGGTGAAACTTGCAAAGACACAAATTTGGGCTTGAAATGAGAGGGAAAAACAACTTAACAATCAGAGCTATCCAAAAGGGGAAAAGGCCAGCTTGCGAAGTGGTGGCTTCCCCTTAACTATAGGTCTAAACTATAGTTCTTCACTATATGATCACTTGCCAGATATATTCTACAGAGGATTCATTCCCAGGTATGGGTTTGACTAGATGGTCACTGAGATACTCTTAACTCTGAAATGCTGCGATTTTATGAATTCTTAGGAAACTGGAGTTTTCCATGGTACAGCCATATACTTTCACTCACCCACAAATTTTTCAGAATCCTTAATTCAGAATTTTTTATCTAATTTTCTAAAGAAACCCATTTTCCCTTGAACTTGATATTATTCATGGTGGTTTTCTTGTGGACTGTCTTCCTCACTTGTGCAACTTTTGTCTAGTGATTTACAAATATATGACACTCTTCACAATATCCCATTCTCTTGGTTGCATGATCTAAGATCAGAAAAGAATTTTTGGTAGCGATGAAACCCAATTACATACTGGTAGAACGGAAAACACAGAGGGCAAAGGAGTCCTGCTTTCCATTTGTGCCTCTTCACTAGCTCACCATATATGACCCAGGGCAACTCAGTCTCCATGCTTTTCCTTTTCTACAAAATGCTCAGTTTGGAATAATCCTTTAACTTTAAAGTAGTTCTGTCTCCCTGAATTAAAGTAAGCTGAAAAGAATGAAGGCTGGGTCTGGAATCCAACGACAGAAATACTTGACGTGTCCAATACAACATTGTTATTTTATTTTGAGACAGAGACACAGGAGAGACAGAGACAGACAGACAGGCAAAGATGGGGAGGGGGAGAGAGAGAGAGAGAGAAAGAGAGAGAGAGAGAGAGAGAGAGAGAGAGAGAGAGAGAGAGAGAGAGCGAGAGAGAGAGCGAGCGCGAGAGCTATGGCTTTCTTTTCTTGAGAGATGATAGCTGAGCAAAACAGAGATTTACAAATGGGGGAAGTGATTCTCTTTTGTCTAATCCATAGGTGCCTTTTGTCTAACCCCCAAGACTAACACTTTACTTGGCAGCATTTAAAGCAGTACATCACCGCATGGTGATTCTCCCTTTGTGCCAGTCAAATTTAGGGTAGAATCCTTTCATTTTTATGTGGCAACAGCTGGGTTCAGAACACAGAGGGATCAGCAGAAGGTCAGATAAACTAGGTCAGGGCTATCTACTCTGGACTCCAAGTGTATCTGGATTAAGCAGAACACTCCCCACTTCATCACTTCCTCCTCTCCCCCCGCCCCCCACCCATGGGCACCACACCCCCTTTTACTGAGGTATGGACTTGTTACACACAGAATTCCAACACAGCCTGATTCTGGGTGGGGGAGGACTCCAAGGAAGCAGCCCACTGGATCTGGAGCAGAGACAACATTGAACAATTTTATAAGAGTCCACCCCCAGCATTAGTCATAGCACAGGAGGAAAATTGAAGCTCAATCCAATTCTCTTTGGTTGAATCTATCCTGGACCACAGGGGCTGGGCCCCTGCTGTTCTCTGCTTGGCTCTACTGTCAAAAGAGCTTAAGGGAGTTTTCCCAAGCATCTGTGAGCTGTTCATTAGTGTGCAAGAAATGCCTAACAACCACAAAGGGTGTTTAAACCATCCCAGACTGCTGGGGAGGAGTCAGATGAGGAGTAAATTTGAGTTAGATCAAGGCCAGTGTGATTTCACTAGTCTAGACCTGACCTTAGCATGCAAATTACTTTCTGGAAATAGATTATGCATTTTGGGAGGTAAACACTTTCTACCATGCTTCATTTTGTTAAACAGCACCCTGGTGGCCTGTGTTAATGTCCCTCCTAAAGTGCCAAATATACTCCCAGGGAAAATCCAGCTGATTGACTCAGAGAATAAAAGAGGAAAAATGGGACTATTTTCCATATTTTTTTTAACCAGAGGTAATAGCTAGGAGAATTTACTATTTAATTCATAAATGCAATAGACTCTGGGCTTTATCTAGTCCATTCCTTCCATCTTACAGTTGAGGAAACTGATGCCTACATTGCCAAATCAGAACAGGCTATGACAGAATAGTGCGCAAGGTTGCTGGGTAGGGGTATAGGGGGTTGGGGGCAGATTTGCTGTTCAGTCATTTCAGTAGTATCTGACTTTTCCTGACCCCTTATGGGGTTTTCTTGGCAAAGATACTAGAGCAGTTTACCATTTCCTTCTCCAGCTCATTTTATAGATGAGGAAACTGAAACAAAAGGGGTTAAGTGACTTGCCCAAGGTCACACAGCTAATTAGTGTCTGAGGCTGGATTTGAACTCAGATGAGTCTTCCTGGCTCCAGGTCCACCCAGCACTCTATCCACTACACCATCTAGCTGTCCCTGGGTGGGGAGATAGTGATATTTAAGATACAGTGTCTGCTCTCATGGAATTTACATTCTAGCACAGAGTGATATTACATCAATGCTGATAGAACATGTGCATATGCAGAACATTTCCAAAAGTCTTAGTGTGGTTTTAAGCTTTGATAACTTTGTGTAACAGCTTAAAATCACACCAAGACTTTTGAGACACCTCATGTTGCAATACTATCCATTAATAATTAATATTGGTAACAACACTTAAAATTTTGCCACAGTTTTTACATATGTTATTTCTTTTGAGGATTCAAACAAGGCACTATGGAAAGAGCACTGACTTTTTATTCCCAGAACATAGGTTCAAACCTCACCTTTGTCATTTACTACCAATATGACCTTCGGGAAAAATCATTTCATCTCACTGAGCATCAGTTTCCCCAGTAAAATAGAGGCATGGGAATGGAATGGCCTCTGAGATCCCTTCCTGAGGTTCCCTGTGAGGAAAGTACTACAGGTACTGATAGCCCCATTTTACAAAAGAGGAGACTGAGGATCAGAGAGGTTATGACTTGCTATGGTAACAGAGGAAGAATATGTAGAATGCACACGTTGAACATAGGTGTGTCTGACTCCAAATCCCTCCCTCCTAATTCTAATGTAGGATAGACTATGATAAGAGAATAATGGAGGCACAAAGTGCTATGCAACATCAAAGAAAGGAAAATTCATTCCTGACTGGGGATGAAGGCTAAGGTATGGGGATTGGATAATTAGGACTCCTGGGATTTGCTACCAGTAGGCATCTAATTCAATGGCTGACTAGGGGCAAGTCTCTTAAACCCATGTGATTATGCTTAACCACCTTTGAAATAATACCACTGTTGTAATTTTGGAGGAATGCTGTGGGGCTTAATTAATTACTGCTTATAAAGCAGTTAGAAATCCTGGGATGAAAGGTGCTATGAATGTTTACACTATTACTATTGTAATTAGCAGACCACATTCTTAGCTTATGTAACCCACTGGGAAAATCCATCTCTCGCTCAGGATGAGAATTTGTATCATTATCATTATCCAAGAGTACCAAATATTTTTGGTTGCTTTCACTCTTTACTGTGACAATTAATTTTATGGTTAGACCATATTAAAGTAAGTAGTCATTTAAGGACATTTCTATTTTTTTCCATTTGAGTACTTGGTCTTGTGAGACAATGATCATCTTGCCACAATTTTTTTTTCAGTCTGCTGAAATCCACAATAATGCATTTAAATGCCCATAAAAGATGTTTTCTCAGAATCCTGTTATGTATAATACTTAGAATCATAAAATGTAGATCATAAAATATATGTCCAATCCCCACAGATGAAGAAATTTAGGACTAGAACAGAGACTTGATAATAAATATGAATGATTCTGAATGACTGTCTTCAAGTATTAAGAAAAAAACTTCGTCTTATCTCAAGGTCTGTTCAGATACTTCTCTTGATGGAGCCTTAAACTTTGACATTATAAGGGCATGATCCAAAATGTTGTAGATATTTGGACACATGACATCAGCAAAGAATCTGACATCACTCATGCTATGATTGTAGATAAGCTCAAGAGATAAGACAATAGCACAGTTTGGCATATTTGGACCTAGAGGCAACATCATCAATAGCAATTCTAAAGAATTAAAGGGTTGGAATCAACTTGGGGAGATGTCGTAATCACGGTACCCCAGAAATCTATCCTGGAGCTTTTGTGGTTTAACATTTCTACCAGTTATTTGGATGAAAGCATGGAAGGCATGTTCTTAAAATTCTACAGGGCTTGAAGGAATAGAAAACGGGTTGTTGCATAGACTTTGCAGCCTAAAAGATTTCAATAGGCTTAAACAGGGGGCATTCAAAATACTGTGACACTTAGCAGGTAATGATATAAAGTTCTATAAATCAATTTCACAAATGTAAGGTAGAAGAAGTATAGTTTTGGGGGGCTGCAAGTTCAATATAAATCAAGTTTGACATGGCAGCCACAAAGGCTAATGCTACCTTGGCTTCCTTAAGACAAAGATAGTGCCCAGAATGCTAGAGAAGTGATCATTCTGCTAGAAACCCTGCCTTGCTTGGACCACAATCTAGTATGCCCCAGCGTTTAGGAAGGAAATACACACAATAGAGCATTTTCAGAATAAGTAATGGGTGCTGAGGGAACTAGAGAACTGGGCACATAAGGGCTGGCTGAAGAATATGAGGATAATTAGCTTGAAAAAGAGATATCTTAGACCATGGATTCTTAACCATTTTCTGTTTTATGGATCCCTTTGGCAGTATGGTGAAGAATAAAATTTTAAAAGAATTACAAAGGAAACTGACTATGTTGAAGATCTTTGATTACATTAAAAATTGAAATTATTGAGATTATAATTTCCATTTATATTGAAATAAAGATTTTTCTGTTTTTAACCAAAGGCAACGACTATGGAAATTTACTATTTAATTCATATAATAGGATCCCATAAATTTCTAATTTCAAGGGACTTTAAGGCTTATCTAGTTCATTTATTATGGAAAACCAAGACCTAGTATGTTTTCAAAAACAACCCATGAAAATTTTTTCCCATCCAAGTTTACGGACTCCTAAATTATCCAAAAAGAACCTTTGGGGGTCCATGGATGTCAAGTTAATAACCCCCACCTTAGAAGGAAATGTGGCAGCTGCTTCTTAGTATTTCAGGGGCTACCATGTGGAAGAGGAAGAAGAATTAGACGTGTTTTGCTTGGCCCAAGCAGGTGGATCAAGAAGGAATGGGTAATAATAATTACAGAAAGGCAGACTTGGGACTGACATGAGAAAAATGTTTCCTAAAAATCATAGTAATCCTAAGAAAAACAGATTTTCATGGACCCTTCTTGAAGTCTGCAAACAGAAACTGCATGACCACTTACTCAGGGTGTTCTAGATGGGATTCTTGGTCAGATACTGGTTCAACTAGAAGGGTTTTGAGATCCATTCTTATTAATTGATTTTTGTGATTTCATGAAATGTACCCAATGATATCTGTCAGGCTGGGTAAAGCTCAAGGATGTAAGCTTCTAAACTGGGCAATGATATTGGTTTCATTTGCTCTTATAGAACTGTTAAATATGAAAGCTCTGTATCTTCTCAGTACTAGCAACTATATTCTATATATTATTTTGTTAATTACCATTTGTTAGATTGAAATGAAAGGGACTTTTAAATTTTAACAATCCTACAGAGTCCTATCACAGCCACGTGAATAAACAGGAAAACCTGATTGACAAATGAATATGAAATTATTCACATCCTGGAAATGAACATAAGCTTCAAAAGTTCACAGCCACATCAAGTATACTTATTTTAGCATAGTTTGATCAATGCAGTGTTAAACTTTCAAATTCCATCACTTCATTTTAGTTATGGCTTTGTAGAAATTATTGGGGACCTAAGTTCAAATGTGACTTCAGATAACTTATTAGCTGTGTGACCCTGGGCAAGTCACTTTAACCCTGATTGCCCTGCCCCAAAAGAAATTATCCAAGTTACAGAAACATAAAGCTATAAAAATTTTGATACATCACATTGTACAAGCCCATAATTTTGCAGAAGGAAACAAAAGTCTAGCAAGGTTAAAGAGTCTTGTTTAAATGATAAGGCTAGGATCCAAACCCAGGGCTTCTGACTTGATTCTTTTCACCCAGTCATGCTGTTCTGCCTCCCAGTGAATGACTCTTTCAATCAAGAGACTTTTTCTGATCTTGGATTAAACAAACAGACCTTAACCTGTGTTAGTATTCATAGAAACTACAAAAATGTGTCAACATTCATGGAAAACGCTAGCATGCTAGCTGAAGAGGTCACTAAATATTTTACAAACCAGGCTCATTATAGCTACATTTTATGTAAAAGAAACTAGGGCACAATATGCAAGTAACTTATTGAAGGTCACTCCCTGGTTTACAAAGGTGGCTTAGAATAAAACCCAGTGTTCCTTATTTCCGTCCCTATGTTTTCATGTCTCAGCGCTGAAAAATTAATTCAGCCAGATTAAGTGATGTATAAAAAAGCAATCCTCATACACATAAAAATTAACATAAATTCAATGTTAATTCATCACTTCCTGCTCTCAAAGACCATAAATGAATGTGATGAAAGCAGATGTCTGGCATATGGCAGCAGATGGGTCATTGCACTTAAAGAGAGCTATTGGAAATAATTTCTCTCTCTCTTTTGCAAGTGCTTAGGACATACTAAGGGGTGATAGAGATGGAGAAGAAATAATCAAAGCTGATCAAAACTGGCAGAGCTCTAGTTTTCCTCCATGTTTTAGAGTTTCCTGTTATTATTTTGTGAAAAGTCCTAGGCAATAAGAACCCATTGCTGCTGGTTTGTTTCATGTTTTATCAATCCAGCTATGAAAACCTGCAATGGAAACCTCCATACAACTGTAGACATGCTAATACAAGCACAGCCATTTAGGTCAATACCCACTGGCAAGACATGACTGCTGGTGGCAGAAAGTGTTAGAACAGATGGTACACAGCGGATTCATTAAAACGTGTCCAGACATCTGGTTCCACTGAAAAACAAAGCTTTACTCCTCCTGATCAGATGGCATCCTATCCCTGAAGAACACCTACGATTTCAGCTACAGGACACTTAAACCTCTATATTATGCATGTCTTTCATTGTAAATTAGCATTAAGAATGATGCTTATTATAGAACACTAAGTCAGCGCCAAGAACACACTGCACAGGACACAGTTAGACAAGGTGATGCCCAGTCGGCTATCATCCAAAATAGCTGTTCAATTATTTTACTGTATAGGAAGCAATGTGTTTGAATTTAAGTCTTATTACTGTCCTTAGGACAGCAGTCAGTCTAGTTTCAAACCTCCTTTAGAGAAATATTCAGAAAATTTTTTTTTAAAAAAAAGGTTATAAGCTCCTAGGCCTAGAACTGGAAAAAAGTTCAGAGACAATGAGTCCAGACTTCTTATTTTACAGATGACGAAACTAAGACCTACCCAAGGTCACTTAGGTGATAAACACCAAGGGTGGGGTATGAACTGCTGTCCACTGGCACCCAGTACTCCAAAAAGAGCATACGGGTAGGATCAGAGGGCATGGAAACTCAATTCCGAATCAGAAATCCTATGTTTCCCCTAAATAATATTTACAGTTCAACTTCATAGATCCATGACTTCATTTGTGTGGTTCTCTCTCTGCTCATGATGACTGCAGTCCCTTCACACCTTGGAATATTATTTTCATTAATTGCTGTGTAAAAATTCAGCACCTCATGGCCACCCATCTGATGACAAGCCTGTCTCAATTTAGCTAGGCCAATCCTGGCATAACACATATATGTCCCTTGAACCAAACCATCACCAAAGTCTGTCCAGCATTTATCAGAATCTGTGCTCTACTGGCACAGCTTTGGAAACCACAAGGCCCCCTCCATTAGGCAGAGGATGAAGACTTTAGTGGAGGAGCAATAATGATGCCTTACTTTTATCTGGTTACAGAAGCTTACATTGCTATAGGGCTTTAGAGTTTCCAAAGACTTTTCACAAATCCACTCTCATTCAATCCTTACAACAACCCTATGAAGTAGATAAGTCAGGTATTAGTTGTATTCCACAGATAAGGAAACTGAAATTGGCAGAAATCACCAGCTTCTGAGTGTCAAGTTCAAGATTATCTATTATATTTCTACAAATATGATTAATGCAGAGTGATTATTCTGTGCCTAGCAGTGAGAAGATTGTAAAAGATGTCTGATATGCCCAACATAGCTGATGTAAAATCAAGCCTGTACCTTTGGGTGCAAATGTTACCTTTAAAAGTGGCTTGGTTTTCACTAATCACAGATTTCTCAATTAAAGCAAACACAATTTGCTGATACTTAATCATTGGGGCAGCTAAAAATGTCTTAAGGAACTTTATACAGTGGAGCAGTTAATAAAAAAAAAACTGGTCTCAAAACAAGGATAAGTAAGTAATTTCTTATTTCTGACACATACACTGGCTGTGGGACTCTGGGCAAATCATTTAACCTTCTTTCTGTATGCCTTCGGCATCTTCCTAGGACTCTGCAACTGGTGAATGAAGTTTTCTAGAACTGATGAAATCATTCTTTAGTCCAGTAGAAACATTTTATAAGAAGTATTTTATAAATAGGTAATATAATAAGCTAATACAGTTTGGGCAATTAAACATACATCTGAATATGTTAGTCAAAATTGTCAACATATTCTTACTCATAACACACTGTAGGGGAAAAAAACAGTGCAAAACTCAGGTACTAGATAAAATTTTGGGGAAGATGTTGACTTAATGAAAGGTTTGTTTTAATAAAGTGCATTGCTGGTACTATAATAGGACATTTTTTTTTTTTTGATTTGCCCTTGGACAGTTCTCCAAAAGCATGTAATGAAAATACAAATGAATTACATCTTCCTTCCTTAGCAAAGTAATCAACAGTCTTTCTTGTTTATGTCTATTTCAAAACTCCAAATATACTTAGCATGTCTGCAATATAAACATTGTGAAATCACTTAACTCCCAAGCAGTATTTTTAAGAGTAAAGGTCTAAACAACTAAATGCGAAAATCAACAAAACTTTCATCATACCACTTCCTCATGTGAGCACCTATAATTATTCTTTCCTCCATTAACTGGCCTGAGCTTAACTCTGTCTGACCTTATCTTTTGTTGTTCTTCCATTTCATTCACATTATTTTCATCAGTTTCCCACGTGTACTATGCAGTCTCCATAGCTTTCTCTATTCCCCCTTCTACCACCCCATTACTGACTTCATTAGCCTTCATTTAGTTCATTTAATTCAGTACAGTGACTTCCTACCAGGTTGAAATCAATTCAATAAACACATTCTATAAAAATGAGTCTACTATGTGCAAGGCACTGATCTGGGCATTGAGGATTAAAAAAAATGAAAACAAATCTGTCCCTCCCCTCCAGGAGCTTAGATTATACCAAGGTAAATAACTTGTATACAAGTCAATATAGAGTTTATAGAAAGAAATTTCAGTAGAGAGAGGATGCTAGTCAGTGAGTATCTGGGAAACACTTCCAGTTGATGGAAGTACTTTAGTTGTGCTTTGAAGGAAGTTAGGGATACTATAAGGCAGAGACAGTAAAAATGTACATCCTAGACAAGACAGACCACTTGTCTGAAGGCATGGAGGCAGGAGAAAAGATGTCACGAACATTCATGTCAATTGCTAACAAGCTGCTTTGACTGTCATGGAATATGTGTGAAGGGAGTAAAATGAAATAAGGCAGGAAAAGCAGGTAGGAGCCAGATTATAAAGGGCATTTAAGTTTGCCAGTCTGAAGGTTTTGTATTTTATCTTAGACATAACAGAGTGCCATTAGATATTTTGAGTGTTGAGGATTGGTAGGATTATAGTCAGGTCTATATTTAAGGATAGTATTAGGCAGCCATGTGGAGGCTAGATTAAGGGAAAGGAGAGGCTGGATTTAAGGAGACCAGTTAGGTTAGGCAATATGCCCGGTGAGAAGTGAGGAAGGTTTGAAATAAGTAAAGCCTATGAGAGTAGAGAGAAGGGGATGGAGGCAACCGATGTTGAGGAGATAGGATCAGTAAGATCTAATAGCTGAAACCTGATTAGATATGGAGGAAATAGAGCCAAGAATGTCTCCAAGATTGGGAAGCTGGGTATTGATGGTACCTCAAGAGAAATAAGTTTGGATAGGTTGTGGAGAAAATATCACTATGAGTTCTGGTGTGGACAAATTGACTTTTAATATGACTTTACAATCTAGGATATTCTTACACTTTCTGTAAGAATGCTAAATAATACAGTGGTTTTACTGGACATAGCCATAAGAAGACTATAAAAGATTTGTGATGCTGCTACTGTGTGTAAAATATAAAATGAAGTATTTTCCTTTGGTTGACCTAGAATGCCCTCTCCCCTTCTACCTGCTAAATAAAATCCTTTACTTTCCTGAAGGCCCACATTCTCCATGAAACCTCTTAATTTCCCCATGTTGATTTTTCCCTTTTCTAAATTTCAATATTACTTACAATTTTGTACTACAAAATCCAGCATTTGATATGTGTACACTCATGAACACACATAATCAAGTTAACAAGCATGTATTCAGTTAGCCAATAATCATTTATTAAGTGCCTGCTTTTTTCAGTTATGGGGCAAGCAAAGCTAAGTTTGGAGGATAAAAAGAAAAGCAAAAGACAGTGTCAGCCCACGATGAGTTGACAGTCTACTGGGAGTTGTTCAGTCTTGTCTGACCTTTTGTGACCCCATTTGGGGTTTCTTGGCAAAGATACTGGAATGGCTTGCCATTTCCTTCTCCAGCTCATTTTATGGAAGAAGAACTGAGGCAAATAGAGTTAAGTGACTTGCCCACATAGTCTACTGGAGGAGATAAAATTCAAATAACTGTAAAGAATAAAACATATGGGAAGGGAGGAAGGAAAGAAACATTTATTAAGCATTTGCTATATGCTAAAGACTGAGGATACAAATGAAAAGAAAGACAATCCCTGTCCTCAGGAACTTGTGTCCAAATGAGGAAAGACAACTTATAAAAAAAGAGCTCAAAGAGGGGAGAGGATGAAGAGGAATGCCCCTGAAAACTATAGGATGTGGTTTTGAACTCCAGAGAAAATCAGGAGAAGAAGTTCACCAGTGGAAGAAAAGGGGGCAGGCCTTGCCATGGGAATATATAGGATAAATCACATATAATCTCAGAGGAAAGGCAGAAGTAAGGGGACTTTACCTGAGATGTGAAGGAAGCCAGCGAGGCCAAGAGGCAGAGATGAGAAGGGGGAGAATTCCAGGCATAGGGGAAACAGCCAATGGAAATGCTCTCAGTCAGGAGATGGAGTGTCATGTGTGAGGGACAGCTAGGAGGTCAATGTCACTGGAAGGGAGTAAGGTGTAAAAAGAATGGAAAGGTAGAAGGGGTCAGATTATGGACTTCAAACACCTAACCGAAGGTTAATGAAGCACTCTATCTATGACAGGTGCTCTGTTTTTGTCCTCAAGGACCTCACATTCTAATGGGAGAAATGACATGCAAAGTATTGTACCTTCAAGCCATATACAGTCTAAGTGGAAGACCATCTCAGAGGGAAAGAATTGACATTGAGTGGGACTGAAGTGGCATTTGAGCTGATTCTTGAAGGAAGTCAGGGAAGTTGGGGGCAGGGTATTTCAAGCATGGGGGGGGGGGTGTCATGGAAGCCAGGAATCAGGAGATGAGAGTGTTGAGTTCAAGGAACATCAAGAAATCCAGGGTCCCTGGATAATAACTTCTTAAGAGGCTAACAGTTTAACTGTTTACTGTCATGGCTAAAGAGAATATGACAGAGACAGAGACAAAAAGAGACAGAGACAGAGAGAGAAACAGAGACAGAGACAGATTCAGAGACAAAGAGACAGAGAGAAACTTATTCCCTGACTGAGCTGAGTTTAAAACTTACCCTGTGAATAAGAAGAGGATTCTTGAAAGATATTGGCTGCTATCCCAAGAGCTGAATGGTGGTAAACTATTCTAGAACTGAGAAGTCTACAGTTAAAGAGATGGTTAGAGGGGTGTCTGGCTGTGATTTTTCTCATAAATAAAATACTGTAAATAACTACTTACATTATGGTTTTATTATTTGTTACACTATTAATAAGTTGTCCAGCCAGTAATTTTGATGTTTAATTTAAGCCTAAAAAAGATTAGAGGTTTTATATAGAAAGATAGAAGCATTTGCTTAAGGAAAAAGAGCTTTTTCTAGTTTATTAAATAATATCATTTATTATCCTCAACTAGGTGGTGTAGTGGACAGAACACTGGGCTTGGGGTCAGGAAGACTCATTTTCTTGAGTTCACATCTGTCCTCAGATACTAGCTGTGTGACCCTGGGCAAGTCACTTAACCCCATTGCCTAGCCAAAAAAAAGAAAAAGAAAAGAAAATGATAAATATCCAAACAACATCTAGATTACCTTAGAATTCAAGATATGGAAAATGAATATGGTTATGAGCCAATTAATAGGTAGTAGAGCAACCAACCCATGTAGGCTACATATGTGTTTCATCCCCAAAATCCATCCATACATATGCATATAAACATACATGATATATAGTGTCTATATAAATGCATACACAAATACACTTACACACAATTATCCTAGATTTAGAGCTGATAAGTAACTATAACCTGTGGTATTAGGGTACAGCAGGGGAATTAGAGAAGGGCAAGGTGTGATAGGCCTTGTAGAAGTAAAATCTACTGCATATGACAGGTTAGAGGGGAAAAGTCAAATGGCATTGTCAGTCAGAAATAGTGAGGGAGGAAACAAATATTTAATAGGCACCTGCTACATCCCAGGCATTGTGCTAATCACTCTACAAATATTAGCTCATTTCATCTTCACAACAGCCCTGGAAAGTAGATGCTATTTTTATCCCCATTTTACAGTTGAAAAAACTGAGGCAGACAAAGGTTAACTGATTTCCCTAGGGTCACACAGCTAATAAATGTCTCAGGCTGGATTTGGACTTTGGTTTTCCTGACTCCCCTTCACCTAATTGCATATCTGAGGGCAAAGAGATTTGCCTTCTCTACATCATCATCCTCTGATTTTCAGTTCTTTTGGGTCACACCTTACCCCTCATGCTTTTTCTTCTTCTCTTCTCCTCTCCTAACCCCCAAACCACCCCACCAATGTGCCTAGCACACTAATGAACCCACAATTAGGATTTCATATTGACTTCATTTAAGATGTGATATAATCTCTTCTTGAAGTCAAAAGTTAAAATAAACTGCTGCCAATGTGAATGCTTGTACCTCAAAACAAGTGGGGCCCAAAAATACCTAATTCCTGCTCTTCAAATCTGCTTTGAATGAGCCATGGTGAATTAGAATGACCCTGGGTTTAGGGTTTTTGTTTTGGTCATGGCTCATTCAACTGCATGTGTGAAGTCACAGATTTGGACAGCATCTGTAGACTCATTTTCAGATATATTAATCAATCTGACGTTCTCTTCTCAATGAAAGTTTAATAGCTAACTTTGTTTTCAGTGGATTTAGCCTATCAGTGTGTAGCTCCTAATTCGGCTTACCTAAAGGCATTTGAGAATCTTCATGTATAAGACTGGTTTTTCAAGGTACTTAACCTAATTGAAGCAATCTGATCTTGAGGATTTAATAATTAGATAGATAGATAGGTAGATAGATAGATAGATAGATAGATAGACAGACAGACAGACAGACAGACAGACAGACAGATAGATAGATAGATAGATAGATAGATAGATAGATAGATAGATAGATAGCAAACCAGTACATTTTTCCATCCTCAGAACTGAGGGAAATTCAATCAATTATTTCTCCTCAAAACTGAATGTGAAGAGAAATGACCCCACATTCAATCATTTGTTTTCACTGGGTAATCCATAGCAATCATGCTTCAACTTGAAAATCAAAGTTATCGAAACAAAAAAAAAGCCACAACATTTTCTTTATTTTAGAAATGTGGCCCACTGAACAACCAAAGATGGGGAAGTCAGTGTGAAAAGTCCAATTTTACCCTCTGCGACATATTATAACGAAATACAATATAATATGATATAACTAACAACTATTCGGTACCCACTATCAGTGAGTGAGTATTTATTAAGGGCCTAGTTGGCGTCAGGCATTGTGAAAAGAACTGGGGTTACAAAAAAAGGCAAAAGACAATCTCTGTTTTCAATAGTCTCACCATCTATTGGAGGGGAGAAGAAAGCAAGAAAATAACTATGTAAAGACAATTTATACATGCAGGATAAATAGTAAATAGTCAACAGAGCGAAGGCACAAGAATCAAGAGGGTTTGGGAAAGGCTTCCTCTAAAAAAGTAGGATTTTAGCTGGAACTTGAAAGGAGCCAGGGAAGCCAAGGGGCAGAGGTAAATAACGTATTCCAGGCATGAAAAACAGCTAGTAAAAATATTTAGGGTCTGGAGAGGGAGAATACCTAAATAAATAAATAAATAAATAAATAAATAAACAAACAAATAAATGAATAAATAAACAGACAGATAAATAAATGAATGATTAAATAAATAAATGAATGAATGAATGAATGAATCAATCAATCAATAAATAAATAAATGAATAAATGAATGAACGAATGAATGAATGAATAAATAAATAAGTGAGTAAATAAATAATTAAATGTTTTTTATATATATATATATATATATATATATATATATATATATATATATATATATATATATATATATATACATATTTTTTTTTTTTTGGTGAGGCAATTGGGGTTAAGTGACTTGCCCAGGGTCACACAGCTAGTAAGTATCAAGTGTCTGAGGCCGGGTCTGAACTCAGATCCTCCTGACTCCAAAGCCAGTGCTCTATCCAAGGCATCACCTAACTGCCCCTGGAGATGGAGAATCTTGTGGGAGTAAAAGCAAGGAGGCCAGTGTCACTGAATTAGAATACATTAAGGGGTGTAGAGGGAAGTAAGATGTAATAAAATTATGAGCAAACCGCTGTGCTAAGCATTTTGAGATATTCAAATCTTAAAAAAGATATGGTCCTTACTTTCATGTAGCTAATGACCTAGTAGATGAAGGTTGACCCAAACACAAAAAATTCACAATAATATATGTAACAATAGTGAGATTCAAAGTACTATGTGAAGTCTGACAGGAGGTTTATTATCTGACTAGAGAATCAGCCAAATCCTTGTCAAGAAAATAGCATTTAAGCTGGGCTTTAAGGAATGGATAGGCATTCAGTGAGAAGTAGTATGTCATAGTGGAAAGAAAATCAGTCTTGGAGCCAGGAGGACCTGAGCTCAAGTCTCACCTTTGACCCATACTAACTAGGTGATCTTGGAGAATTCATTTAATCTCTCAGAGTTCTAATCAACCCTTAACTACTAAGCTCTCCAAGACTAGAAATTGTAGAAGAAGAGCTGACATGAGCTGGTAGAGGGAATCATTTCCTCTGGGTGTATCCTATATGAATGAAATCATAGGTCCAGTGTCTAGCCATATAGGAACTGAATTGAAAAAGAAAGAGAGGGAGAACAGTCCACGGCAATCATGCCTGGACTTTTTGAACTAACAAACATTAAGGTAAATCTATTTTCATTCTTGCTTAACAAAAGTCAGAAAGCCAGTTGTGAAGTTCAGCTTAGCTCTGTCACTAATTATAACACAATTAGATAGGTTGATATGTCAAGGACCTGAGAAATTGCTATTGGTCTATGTCTTTTAGTCTTCAAGAGTTGTTTGAAGCTCAGAGAGGTTAAGTGACTTCTCACAGCTAGTAAGTTCTAGTTCAGTCAGAGAGGCAGAATCTGAACCTTATTCTTCTTGATTCCATATACAGTACTTTTCTATCTGTTAGGCCAGGCAGCTAGGTGGTGCAGCAGATAGACCACTGGGTTTGGAATCAAGAAGCCTCATCTTCCTGAGTTCAAATTTGGCCTCAGATACTTACTAGCTGTGTGACCCTGTGCATGTCACTTAACCCTGTTTGCTTCAGTTCCTCATCTGTTAAACAAGCTGGAGAAGGACATAGCAAAACTATTTCAGTATCTTTGCCAAGAAAACTCCCCCAAATGGGGTTACATTGAACAACAAATCCTTAATGTAATATTGCCTGACATAATATAATGTAGTACAATACAAAAATATTTATTAGGTACCTATGATGTGCAGTTAACAAATCTTGGCTATCACTATATTATAGTTAGATATTAGGAATAGCTGCTATGAGAGTTAACTAGCAGGATCATAGGTTCCTAGATCTGGAGTAAGAATGGACCTCAGAGGTCATTTAGTACAACCCTCTTGATTAACAGATGAGGAAAGTGAGGCTTATGATCATTAAGTGATTTGATCAAGGTAACATAGCCAGTAAGTGTTAGAACTGGGATTTGAATGCGTGTCTTCTAGTTCTAGAAGCAGTGCTCTTTCTACTGTAATTTGTCAAGTAGTTAACAAACCTAAAGTTTTGTACATTCTAAACAATAATCATTTCAGCTTGTCCATTTGGAAACACCAGTAAAATAATTTAGTCATGCTGTGATTTTTTTAAAAAAAATTTGATTCAAAATTCAATCAAATCAAGCAAGAAGTGTTAATTAAGTGCATATAATATGCCAGGTGCTATTCTTTTCATTGGGGTAACAAATGCAAAAGCAGCAACAGTTCCTGCTCTCACAGTCCTTACAAGTTCAGAGATAAATGAAAAACAAGACATATACAATACAATATAATACAATATACAACACAATACAAAAATATCCATGGTGATTGACAAGGGTGGAGAGGTTGGGGTGAGAATGGGAGTGGGATCCTAACAATGGAGGGAATCAGAAAAGTGCTCTTAAAGGATGCTTAAAAGAAACTAAGGTTCCAAGAAGTAACTTAATAAGGTAAGGGGCAGTGGTGGTGGGGTATCATAAGAAGCACATCAGCTAGGTGATACAGTAGATAGGGACTGCTGGCCTGGAGTTAGGAAGAATTGAGTTCAAACCTGGCCTCAGACACTTAACTAGCTGTGTGAACTTGGGCAGGTCATTTAACCTGTTTGACTCAGTTTCCTTAACTGTAAAATGAGGACAATAACAATACCTACTTCACAGATCAAATGAGATATGTAAAAAGTGCTTAGTAAATTGCCTAGACTTTAGTGACCTTGCAGAGAGTAGTTTCCCTCCAGGATGTGGTCAGTGGGAAGATTACAAGGCGTTAAGAAGTGAATGGGAGGAGAAGAAATGTAGGCAACTAAGTACAAAACAATGTTCTCCCAGTTTGACTAGTCTGGATGGTAAGGTCAAGTGAAGGGTTGGATTGTTTGTTTGTTTTTAGGGTGGATGAGATCTGTAAATTTTTGAAGTCATCAGAGAAGTAATCAATGGGTAAGGAGGGATTGAAATCAGGGAGTAAGATGGGATGATCTAAAGAGCAAATTGCCAAAGGAGACAGGATGGGATAAGATCAAGGGCATAAGCAGATGGGTTGGCATTGGCAATTAGAACACTTCCCTCTTGCTTTGATGTTGGAACAAAGGAGGAGTGGATGATGGTAAGATGGTTAGAAGCATGGAACCATGGAGAAGGTGATGTCATCAGTTTTTTCAGCGAGGGAGCAACTGTTATGTGGGGAAGTCACAGAGAGTTAATCAGAATAGAGTAAAAAGACTGAGATAGGATAACATAAAACTGGCTATCAGCAAGTAACTCTCGCTTTCCTATGGGTATTTTAAACTAGTTGAGTTCAGTAATCCAAAGCTAAAACATTTTCATCCCAAGTTAGCAATATCTTTTGAAGCAATTTGTTTTGTTTTGTTTTTCCCAGTCCAGTGCTAAAGCAAAGCATGTGATTCGGTTGAAGAGACTACTTCATTGTCATTGAATGGGACAATAAGACACCTTGAGGTCATTAAGATCCGCTGAAACTTCCAGATCTTATCATTTTAATTCCATGAAAGATGTCAACTTCAGAGCAGTGGGAACAGAGACCTGTTTCACCGAGTAGAACACTCTACCTGCTGTGAAATTAGTCTATTTTACTCAGCTCTTGGAAATGTGTTAGTCACTTATTAACTTTGCACCAAATACTGGCTTTGATGCACAGGAAAGGAATCCACAGCACTCTGTCATTTAGTAAATAAACAACGTCAGCAAACAAATGGCAGGAGGTACAGTGTGCATCTAAATATCACTTCGATGGGCACATAGGGAGAGTTCATGGTTCTGTGGAAGAATTAATAGGATAAGATGTAACTTACCTAATGAAAACAAAATGCTGACAATATGCTTATCTAAGTACTTGAAGAAAAATAGCCTGGCTCTATGTTAGTTTTCATGTTTCTAAAGCCTTGAGATAAGGTGGTGATGGTGGTAATAGTAATTCCTAAAGAGAATATGGAGCAGAAAAGGAAGGTTGACCATTTTGGGATCTGTTTGTTTCCTTACTTGAAAGCTCAACAAACCAGTGGAGGGGGGTGGGTGGTAATAGATGCAATGGTAGAGTAGTGGGAAGAGCATTTGGACTCGCAAGTTTTACATTCAAATCCTGACTCTGACACTGATACCTATTAGTTATTTATCTTGGATAAGTCCCTTAATCCCCAGTCTTGGATTCTAGGCCACATCACCTCTCCATGCATATACTGTTTTTTGGCTCCCAAAAACATTTGGTAAACTGGAAAAAAATACGGGCAATCATGTAGCACATAAATAACACATTTTTTTTATCGTTAAAAACCACCAACATTCTGGCGTATTTTTTTCCCAATAGCATTCTACTGGCAATTTTAATTGGCTATGAATCACAGAATAATCTCTTAAGTGATTTCTTAACGATTTGAATTACAGGTAACTCACAGGGCAATAGAAAAACTCACGGTGGGCATAAGTGGGCCATAATATGTTACCATGTTGAGAAGTAGTAAGTTTCAATGGAAAGAGCGTTAGATTTTTAGTAACCAGACTTGTATTCAAATTCTGACTCTGCCACTTACTACCCTTAAGTAAGTCATTTAACTTCTCTGATCTTCAGTTTCCCTCTGTGTAAAATAAAGGAGTGGGACTATGTATCCCCTTTATAAAAGGATTTGTTCTGTAAAACTTGGACTCAGTCAAAAGACTGCACCCAAGGACCTAAAAAGCCATGTGTGGCCTCAAGGCAACACATTCCCCACCCCTGGTTTGTGATCTCTAAGTTTCCTTCTATCTGTACAAAAAGTAGTGTTGAGTGCATTATATACACTGGGGCTAGAAAAGAATGTTGACTGGTCATCCCTCTGACCCATTAACTTTCTAGAGAAATAGCACTTTCATTTTAACAAGGATCATTAGTGACATGGTTCTCTAACCCATTAACACTCATTCAAATAGATAAAGGGAATGTATAGAGGAGAGTCTAGTTGGAATATTTAAGAAGATGAAGCAATTAATATTTCATTGGTGAAAGTAAGACTGTCACCAACCTGTTATCTTAGGGGAGAATTGGTCTAACAGTTGAAAGAAGCATGGCCAAAGTAAACCTGGAGAAGGGTGTAATTGCTAACCCACCCAGATTTCCATTTAATGAGTATTTTATATGTTGTGACTATGCTTGGTACCTGCCATGGAAGTGGGAGGAAGGGTTCAATTTACCATAAGAGTGAGTGTGAAAATAAGAGGTTGCCTAGGTTGTATAACTTTGGCAATGAAACTCTGATATATCCTTCTAGAAATGTTTTTGAGAACTCCAAATGTTATGCAACTTTTTGTATATACTGGTCACATTAAAGAATGGTTTGGGCTTGTAGGTTTTTTTCTTTATAAATAGTTTAAAGTTATCTTGTCTATTAATAATATCACACCTCTCCCTCTATCACATAACCTACTTTCTGAACCTGAAAGTTTCACCAAATTTTAAAGACAATAAATTCCAAGAGAGGCAGCATGTTATAATGGATAGAAATTAGCTTGAGGTACAGGAAGATTTGGGTTCAAGCCCTTATCTATGAGTCACAGGTTATATAATTCTGGGCAAATCACTTAACTACCTAATGTTCCCAGCAATTCTCTAAAACTGTAAATTGCAAAGGCACTAATCTGTCCTGGTACAGGAAGTTTACTCGCTGGGAATTTACTAGACTAATGAAATCATGGATCTGATTCAAATATATGCATACATACTATACACACACACACTCACACACACACACATTGTATATGTATATCAGATGTCTTAGTCTTAACTAAGACTTTTAGGATACTTTACATAATTCAAAATGGAATAAATGGCAATCGGAGCATTTTGATTAACTCTTTCCACACTCAAATATCTCTTCTATTTCTTTTGACAGTGACACAAATATCATAGCAGGAAGAAGGTTTTTTATAGACTGTGGCATGGTTTTAAAACACATACATTTATATGGAAGCTTGGAGATCACCTAGGATGACCCGTCATTTTACAGGTTAGGAAACTGAGGTCAAGAGAATATAAATCCCACCAACAATAAGTGGCAAAGCTGGTATTTGAAATTTGGCCATTTGATTTCAGTGCTCTTTCTACCATACCCTGGACTCCAGCATTTTGACACAACTGTCAAATTGTTACATTGTCATCATAACTAAGTTTTTGCTGTTGACCAATTAGAGCTCAATATGAGGAAGGAGAAGAAAGGCAATTTCTAGTATCTCAGCATTTCTGTTTTGAAACTATGCTCTCTGGAGATTGATCACATATTATGGACTTAATTTCTGTGAGGACAAGGATTGTTGCATTTTTGTCTTCCTATTTCCAGCATGTTTCACAATGATTTGTTCATAGTAGGCATTTTATAATATACTTGTTGATTGATTTGTCTCCAACAGTCTCATTAGGTCAGGGTAGTATTGAGAGCACATAGAACTTGTAAAGTCATTTTGAAATAAACTCAAAGACCTACTCTAGTCCTACAGAAGAACTGACATAGTAATAACTGTGGCTCATAATTAAACTAAGCCTGAAAAGCCTTTTTTTTTCTATATCTGGGTTGGGTCCTCAAGCCTGGAGCTCCAAAGGTGGTGGGTGATATAATGTTTGGTTCTAGGGTTAGGAACCTGAAGCATGGAATTTTAGTCCTTCTGAGACATTTGTTGAACTCTATTGCACAATCATATTTGACATACAGTCATTTGCATATGTATATTACATAGCTATATACAGGTGATTGAATTGCTCCAAGTTGATAGGGAATTTTTTGTTTCTGTTCTTGTTTTTGCTATTATCAAGCTACACTTAAAAAAGAAACAGGGTTTGCAATTACTTTTAGAATAAGTTATCTCATAAGGTGCTTTGGGTGGTTTTTATTTTATTGAGTTTTTTATCAGAGATTATATAAATGTTTTAAGCTCAGGTTAGAACTCCATATAAAGGCATCAGAAAGAGAGCTAACCAAAATAAAATAAATTAACATTGCTCTTATAAAATCATAGTTACAACATCTCTATATGTGATGGTTTCTTGGAGAGCAGGCACTCAAGACAAACTGCTGGACTGGGGAAACTAATCTTATAAAAAGGAGGAAAGCAAGAATCCCATAAGGGACTTTTAGAAGCTATTTATACTTGGTCAACAAATCCCTCTCTAAAACCTTTTCTTGAAGATCCAGTGGCTCCCTCTAACCTCCTAATGTAGCCCATTCCAACAGAGAATTGGAGAGTTGGATTAAGCCAACTCTCAACATTAAGAAGTTTTTCTTATATCAAGTATTTCTTTATATTCTTATGTTAGTTCCTTAAATTTGTCTCTCTGCAGCTTTCTTTTTCCTGTCCTCTAGAGACAATTAGAGCAAGCCTAATCTTTTCACATTCCACCCCTTTGGACAGTTGAAGACAGATATCCTATCACCTTTAAGTGCTTCACTTCTTTTAGATTAAACACACTGAGTTACTTCAATTCATTTTAATATGGGATGATCTCCAGGCCCTTCACTATAATGTCTACCCTCCTCCATCCTCCAGTTGCCCTCCAACTTAATACTGTTCTTCCTGAAACTTGATGACTACAATTAAACACAACACAGTGAACCTATCACTTCTGTTGTTTTGTACATTTGTACATTATTTGTACATCTTGATTCAGCTTAAGATTTCATTAGCTTTTTAAGCTCCAACATAATAACATTGCAGATCACCTAAAATCTGCAGGCACTTTCCAGACAACCTATTTAGCCATGCCTCCTCACAAGTCATGTTTATGAAATTGATTTTTTAATCTAAGAATAATATTTTACATTTATCTCTGTTAAGTTTCACCTTATTAGAGTTGTCTCAATGTTCTATAATGTTGAAATTTTGGGGGAGGTTAACTTGGTCATGCAACATATTAGCTACACCTTCCTGCCAAGTGTCATCTCTATGATTGAGAGGTATACCACCTGTATCTTTATGCAAGTCACTAACACGTTAAATATTACAATGCCAATGACAGACTTTTGGGGGAACTTCTCTTCAGATTAACATTCCACCATTACCCACTGTGTTTGGTCATCTAATTAGTTCCAAACTCATAAAATTGTACTTTCATTTAGCTTATAAGCTCTCTTTCTTGTTCACAATTATTCACATGTCCAGTGCTATGTCAACATTCTTGTCCACATGAGAGCATTATTTTTGCTCTCGATGGTAGAGATTTGGTCAATACTTTGATAAAATCTAATAAAAAATTATTTATAGCATTCTCCTGACCTTCCAGTCTAACAAGATATAGATAGATAGATAGATAGATAGATAGATAGATAGATAGATAGATACACACACACATATGTTTATAAAGAAATGAGAGTAGCATCTTAAGATGAACTGTTCCTGGTGAAGCCATACTAGTTCTTTATTATCACTGCATCTCTTTCTTCTATTGTTATTCCTTTGTTTTCAGTTATGTTTGACTCTTCATAACCCCATTTGGGGTTTTTTAGCTGGAATGGTTTGGCATTTTCTTCTCCAGTTCATTTTACAGGTGAGGAAACTGAGGCAAACAGAGTTAAGTGACTTGCCCAGGGTCACACAGCTAGTAAGTGTCTGAAAATGGATTTAAACTCTGGTATTTCTGACTCCAGGTCCAGCTCTCTATCCACTGTGCAAACTAGAAGCCACGCTTCTATTTCTAGAAGCCCACAAATCATCCTATCAATAATGCATCCTAGAATTTTTCCAGGAACAAGATCCAAGCTGAGGAGACTACACTATGTAGATTCCACCTAATCTTTTTTTTTAAAGTTGGTACCACATTTTCCCTTCTGCAGCACCTCTCCCACTCTCCATGACCCCGTTTTCCATGATTAGTAAAGGTGGTCCAACAATCAACCCAAAATATCCTCAGCTCTATGGGAAAAAAGAATCCTTTCTACAGACACTTGATAAGTGGTCACTAAACTTTTGCCCCAAAAATTCCAATGAAGGGGATTCTGATGCCATCCCTGCCACCCTCAGATAGCTCTAATTGCTAGATTTTCCCTCTTAAGTCAGCTTAAATTTTCTTTATAACTCTCACTCATTGCTGAATTCTCTGAGGCTTGGTGACTCAGTTATTGAGGAAGGAAGCAAAGTGCTCTTTTGCTTTTTCTTATCTTACCGTGGTTTTAAATTCCTTATTAGCCATTTTCTAAATGTCACTCTCCCAGGAAGAAAAGGCAACCTTCTCTAGTAGTAGATATAGGAGGAGGACTAGTCCAAGGCAAAGTGCAGTGAGAAAAATATGTCTTCATTGTATCACAGTCTCCTTATTTTGTGTCATTTTCTTCCCTTACATTATCCCACAAGATGTTGTCATTTCCATTATTTCATTCTCTGGGGGAAAAAATTATTCTCAGATCTTTCCTTTATATTAAGGTGTAAAAAAATCATTAAGAGCTTAGAGTTTCCCCCTTCTCAGGGCCGCATACATCTTATCAGGGTTCAAAGCCTACTGAAAATTGCAACAAATGAGAAGGGTAAATATGGGCGATATCGAGCTTGTTTAATACCTGCTATCAGTTTACAAATGTGATCACCAAATCTGCTCATCTAGCCTCTCAAGAAGAGTTGAAAGCCAAGGAAACAACAACTGATTATCTCTCCTGGGTCATATGGCAGGCAAAGCACAAAACATGAGATTGAGAATTGAATAGTTCTTGGTTTAGTGGCCATAGCAGAATACAAATCCATGGAGTTGAAAGAGGTGGGGCTGGATTTACAGGTTTTTTAATTAAACACAGAAGGACAGACTGATTTTTTGAAACTGTTTCCAATTTTAGAATTTTATAATACAATTATAGAATTCTGCATTCATTAATACTCTGCTACTTCTATGATAACTCTTCTGCCCTGAATCCTTCTAGTCACCATGTTTAGAGACAATTAAATTAGAGAGGTTTAGCCCAGAGCCAATCTCTGTAACCATTTTGTTTCATAAAGCAGGGAAATCAGGACAAAGAATATTGGATTTGGGATTGGGAGACCAGGGTTTGGATCCCATCTTTGATGATGGCTTTATAATTATGAGTAAACTCTGTGAGCCTCAATGTTCTCTTTTCATCAGTAAAATGAGGCTAATAAAACATATAATATATACCGTATGGGGTTGTTGTGAGATTCAGATAAGGTAAAGGTATGAAAAATGCTTTGTAACCTTTAAAGCTGTCTAGAAATTCCATCACTGCCACTACTGTTGCTACTATCACTGATGCTACTATTATGGAGAGCTAATGAGACCACTTCTGCAAACTTGTTCACTTTACTTCATCTCTCAAGCTTCAATTCCTTTATATTTAAAATGAGGCAGGTAGATGGGAAGATCTCTACAATCCATTCCACTTCTTGATCATAGCTTAGTCAGCTCTGCATGAAGTCACCCTTGAGGCTGGTCCTGCTTTGGTTTTGTGTCTTGGTTTGTACAACTAGATTCATGTTTTAACCATTGTGACCAAACCCCAAGATGTTTAACAACCTCAATCCCCTGTCTTGTTCCTTTCTGCCTAATCGCTAGCTTTGGCACCTTGCTCCACACTCTAGTTCCTCTGGACTGAACACCTTCCCCCACTTCTCCCCCACCTCTGTCACCCCTCCCATCATGAACCACAGTCCTTGTCACCAGGGCTCCACTAATAAGCTGCCAAACTTCCCTGAGGCTGGCTGCCAACTTGGACCATTGCCTAATGTCTGCAACCAGATTACCTGGATGCCATGCTCTGCTCATCTGCAGAGAAACCCACCTGCTTCCTATTGTTGGACTTGCTTTCTATTCATTCAACTAATTAATACTTATTCATTTCTCTCTTTGTTTCTCCAGAGCTTAGCATTGTACTTTGCACATGGTGGACCTTTAATAATTCTTTGTTGAATTAAGCCAAATTACATACTATTTACAGAGCACTGTACCAGGTGGTGAGGGGGACACAAAGTTGAAATAAGACACAGTCCCTGCCTTCATGGAGCTTGCAGTCTAGCGGGGGATCTGATATAAACTCAGGTAGTTGAAGTACATAATTTTGAATGAAAAGTGCATCAGAGAATTATAAAAGCAAATAGTATGAGAAGTCCAAGGAAGAAGGCTGTTATTATCAACCAGAAGGATCAAGGAAGGCTTCAAAGAGGTTTCAATTGAATTGGACTTTAATGAATGGGTAATAATGATGATACAGAATTTGAAAGACTGGGTAACACCAGAGCATAGAAGGCTTTGAATGCCAGGCAAAGGAGTGTGAACCTTACTAAAACTTTTTGAGCAAAGGAATCACCAACCTATCTAATTGGATTTCCAAATATTCCATTCCAATCTGATCTAAGAAGCATTTATTAGATATCTATTATGCTTGAGGTACTGTCCTAGGCACTGGAGATAAAATGACAAAATGATAAGAACAGGGACGAAATAAAATTTCCTAATTTCATCCAATACTAGGACCTCCCCAAATCATCAGCCCAAGTTTAGGAATCTGTTCAACCTCTCGGCCTCAGGTAACCATATTCTAATATGTTTGATCACCCACCTAGGTTTAATATTGACAGCTTTTATAATCAACAGTTGCGTATTAACTAGCTTTTTTTTTCTGGTCAAGTTTAGTAATCTCGAAGTTAAGCACAGGTGGACAACTTTTAAGCTTATAAATAAAAGTAATTATAAATCAGAATAATTGCCAATCTGCATTAGTAGAAAGGATTTCCTCACCAAGAATTCCCTATGCTGATAAAGTCACAAGCCTGGACCAAAAAAGGTGAAAAGAATAGGCATGATGTGATATTAGTGAATATTTTCTAATGTTTCTAAAATCTTTGGATAAAATACAACATGCTTAGAATTACTTGTAAAGATAAAATCCTATATGTCTAGCAAGGAATGTGCTAAGACAAAAGTACTGAGAGGACTGATATCTTGAGAATTTATAATGGTGAACTGTTCAATTAATTTTATTTTCTTATTTGCAAGGATTGTCTACCCAACTGATGCTCTATTTTCTTCCTCTGCACCTGCTCTCCCATCCTGGAGTGTAAAAATGGAATGGCATAAACCCAAAGTAAACTAGAGTAGGTCACAGAAGCCAGTTTACTTGACAGGATGAGCACTTCTAACCTTATGCTTAGGTACAATGGTGCCTCAGTGCAGCAGAACCCTTAAGTATAGCCACTATTTATGAGGAAGCCAGATGGGAGATGGCTAGAGTGAGACAAGAGAAGTGACCCAAAATTCCCTATATTTTCTAGGATGCCCTTGAGAACTTTTCTTTGCATCCAGCAGGAAATTCACCATGCCAATCTCTGAAGCAAGCAGAGAAGTTCTTTTGTAGGTAAGTGTGAAAGCTGAAGGTGCTGGGGAGATGATTGATTTCCTCTCTTCTCCAAAAGTCAAAGAATAAAACTGAGGAGGCATTGAGAAATAAGGTGTTTTTTTTCCACCTTTCAGGTAGGGAATATTGCTCGTTCCTTTCTAAATACAAAGGGGAGAACTGAGTATCTCATCTACCTTCAGTACCAAGTTAGCACACCCAGAAAGTGGAAAGTTGTCTTAAGCCATGGTTTTAAAAGGCATCTAGTTTTCATCCTGAGGAGATCTTTGCAGTTCCAGAGATTTCTAAACATTTTAAAACAATGTTTTAATGTAGAAAGTGTCAGAATGGGCAGAAATTTGTGTTTAGTCTACTAATAAAGTCATGAAATTTTTATAGTGTGACCAAGGTCACTAATCGGATGAGAAAATAGAATGAAGTCATAGTTTATGGAGCTTTGTTTATTATGTTACAGTTCTACAATTCTATCTTTGAATTTTAAAACTGGTAGATGGTAAAGAGGATGATTCTAGATCTCCTCGTTATAAATATATATTGACTGGGTTGCCACTCTTGGCTTTTTCACTACAGTAACAGTGGCTTAATCCAGAAGTCATGTTGCAAGGAGTTTAAGCGAGGAGGGATACGGGACAAGTTTTATTGGTGCTTTTCTCTACTATGAGGTGGAGAGAGCCTGGGAGATGAGGCTGTGCAAGTTGGTGAGAAAGAATGGGTGGGGATGTGTAAAGCTTTGAATGTCAAGATAAGGAGGTCAGAAGAAGCAGTACAAGGACATTCTCAAGGTCTTCCTGAAAAACTTTAATATCAATTGTGAGATATGGAAGCCAGTGGGACAGGACTGCCCAGCATGACATGCCCACATCAAAGAAGGTGCTGTGCTCTATGAACAAAGCAGAATTGTTGTAGCAAAATGTAAATGTGAGATGCACAAATCTAGAGACACCTCCACCCCAATTGTTCAAATGAACTATTTGCGCCTGACCTGTGGTAGAGCCTTCCAAGCTCATATTGGATTGATCAGCCACAGTACCGTCCTCTGTACCTTGACCCCCACATTATGATATCATTGGTCTTCTTTAAATATGAAGGATGAACAATAACAACAAAGTTGTCGTTTTAATCAGAGATTTAGGAACCTTAGAACTCATCTAGTCCTTCATTTCACTTATAGAAAAACTGAGGTGCAGAAAGATAAACTGACTTGCCAAGCTTTCCAAATTTACTTAGTAGTGTTGCCCCCTGATAATGACCCCTGGCTTGGACTAAATTTAGCATTCTTTTGGTGGAATGTCTGGTCCTGGCATAACAATATTTTGGTTTTCTTCTCTCTTAGGTACTACTTGGGGGATACTTTTCACATAATCAGATTCTATTTTACCATAAAGTGGATTAATTAGAATGAATTACCAGTACCAACTTCCATGTTAGATATGGGGGGTGGTAAAACACATGTATCAAAGAGCTGGTTAGATGCACTTTATACATATTCCTAATTATCTTACTTTGATATTTTATTTCAGAAAAGTACATTTCTCTTTCACTTGTAAACAACAACTAGAAAATGTGTTTTGTGATGTGCAGTGTATGGGTTCAGTTGGTAGAAAGGAAAGAAAGAAGTGGATGCTAAGAATAGGGCACCCAGAAAC
Organism: Phascolarctos cinereus; assembly: GCF_003287225.1. Classification (NCBI taxonomy): domain Eukaryota; kingdom Metazoa; phylum Chordata; class Mammalia; order Diprotodontia; family Phascolarctidae; genus Phascolarctos; species Phascolarctos cinereus. Next base: position 111,474,272 of record NW_027555847.1, read on the forward strand.
AACAACAGCAACAGAAGGAGGCGCAAGTAATAACTGGGTTTTGGTGTTGGCAAGTCTCTGAATCCAAGGAGCCTGGGCTCAGTGATCTGGAAGATCAAGAGTATAACTTGACATTCACTGATCGGGGAAGTTTAATTAAGATGTGAAAGCTGAGAGAGCCTTTGGCTTAGGAGTGGGAGCCACTAGAGCGCCAACTTGGGAGAAGCTGGTGCCATCCAAAGAAGACCATGGGTCCCTAAGACCCATGGCTGAAGGATAGATTGAGCATTCTTTACATCACTTGATAATATTTAGTGAATGAATTGACTGCAAACCTTGTAAGTCTAACATAGTACTAACATTTTCTTGTACTTTAAGATTTGAACTGATTAAAACAACATGGTAGAATATGCTAACATTCACAGAAGGGAACATCCAGGTCTGAATCCTTAGTCCAGACATGCTGAGTAAACAAACTCTGAATCCACTCAAGATAAAGAAATAAAGTTCAGATGTTATGGTTGTATTTGTAGTTCAATTCCTCATTTTGTTTATTTTTACTTTCCGAGTCAAACTCTACTGCTTTATAAAATTGTTTTTAAAAACCCAAAGAACATCACATTAACAAAGACCTTAAATGGACTCTCTTTTTTTTTAAACAAATCAAAACAAAATGTGCCATGTTGCTAAGGAAAATCATGAAAGCCAAATTAGATGAGGAGACACCAACTCATCACCTTGAGAACCTGATGACCAATTCATTGTTTGATACCTTCAGGCTTCAATGTCTCACTCACTTCCTTTCTCTTTCTTCCTTGGTTCTGGGCCTGGCCTGACTTGCCTTTCACACCCTTTATTAGCCTGTGCTTTTAATTCTATTACTTTTTACTCATCTTTCCTGATAAGAAAAGTAAGGCTTCCATGAGCCCAGGTCATGAAAATATGAAACAATCAAACTGTTGATGAACATATGAGCCAGTGTCCCTGATTAATCGTGGACTTGCTCACACTAGTGGCACTAGTCAGCACGCTGAAAGCAATGAAAGGTAGGTCTCAGACATTCACCTGAATTTCCAGAATAGATTTTCTTAAATTGTAATATACAATTTTTTTTACTGATTTAACAAAAATTTGTGAAGTCCCTACTATGTGCCAAGTATTACACAGTATATACAAAGGCAAAAGTTAAATAGTCCCTACCTTTCAGAAGCTTATATTCTATTTTGGGATGACATCGATCAAAACACATTTATTAACTCCCTATTATGCCTGGCACAAAGCACACAGTGACAAAAGTCTTTGTTTTCAAGATGCTTACATTCTGTTTGGGAAAACACTGATCAATCAATAAGCATTTATTTAGTAACTATTACGTGCCAGACATTATGCTAGGCCTTGGGAATATAAGGAAAAAAATGAAAGCCTCTTTTCTCTCCAGGGACATACATTTTATCAGAGGAGTGAATATGTGTATATTCATACACACATACATACACACATATGTATTTGTATTTTATTCTAGTAAAGTCAAAATGGAGCCACTGAAGTTTCTTCAGCAGGGAAGAGAAAAGACCTAACATATGCTTTAGGGATAGCAATTTGGCAACTAGGTAGAGGATGAATTGGAGAAAAGAGAGATGAGGCAGGGAACTCAATACCTTGACCCATGATTTTGGGAGACAAGAAGAATATAGAAAAGTAACATGATACCTATTTTCATATCCCTTCTCTCAAGAACACAGCATAAAGGGAAAACAGAAAAAAAAAAAACCCCTGAGAGAAATGTGGTAGGTGATGAAGTCCTGCCAAAGCATGATTGTTTCCCACTGAGAGAAAGGTAAGACTAGACAGAAACAACTAGAATGAATGATAGAGTCATGACAGTGGTAGCCTCTTCCTGGAGCCATACCACACATATGCTGAATTGCTTCTTGGGAAACAGAACAGACAGTTGAAAACTGGAGGTGGTCAATGGAGCTGATTGGCATGTGAATCCTTGTATCCTTTCTATATGACCATTGATGGTCTTTATATCGTCATAAATTCTGTGGTTAAGTTTAAGTTGTATGTAACTGTAGTTCTTGAGATAGATAGAATGTGCTAGTTGAATCCATTCCTACAAACTTCCCAGTTTAAAAATCTCATTTTTTTTTTGATGTATTATTCACTCACAAATAGGTCATGACCTATGTTTACTTCATTCTGTTTTGCATTTGAGCCTCTGCCTTATGGTACTTCTACCCTTAGTTATGAGTGACTGGCAGAAACATGATCATGACTAACAGTTTTGCTCCCATACTGAGTGCGTATGGTGATGTCTGTCTTTGGTTAACAGCTGTACTTTCTGTTTGCAGAGGCTAGTGTTGCTCTGGCTCTGCCTCATCAAATCCATGCAGCGTTTTTGCTCAATGGGGCCATTTCATCTCTAACTGCTATACATCAGAGCACTATAATTTCCAAGCAGCATTGCTAAACCACGCCGTTGCAAATTGTGCTTTAAAGGAAATTGCATATGCAAAACAAACAAAATGATCACAACACTAGTTATGACTATGAAGGTGCATACAATCAACTGGATATAGAAAACACCTACCTCTTATATGCCTAGAATCACCAAACTTTAAGACTTGAAAACAAAACTTGTATACTACATACACATTATTAAATTAATAATTTACATATATTCACACCAGACCTAAACCAACTACATTCTAATGAATTGGTAGATACAGTCTGAGTCAATGTCATTGATGTTTGAAATTTCATGGAGAATAATAGAAGTGGTATATGACTGGAGAAGGGCAATTGTTCCAATTTCCAAAGAAAAGAGAGTACTGTCTGCAGAGTATAGTCTATAAACTGTAGCCCATTGGGGCTATTCTGTATCTGGATTCTGAGCTGTTTCCTCACCATATATTCTGTTTATCAGCAATCATTCTGGTCCCCTCTCACTAAAACCTTGTACTCTTTTACTGGGGCCCCTGAAGTGAACTTTGGCAATATCTTCCCCGGGTCTGAGCTTCCATATCACTTAAAGACCATCTCCCCACTATACTCACATACTCTTTCTAGTACCTTTCCTGTAGTTGTCTTCCCCCAATAGAATGTGACCTCCCTGAGGGCAGGGGCTATTTTGTTTACTTGTATAAGTACCCCAAATGCTTAGCACAGTGCCAGGCACAGTTAGCACTTAATAAACATTCTAAATATCTATCTGGTGAAAATTTCAAATGGTTTTATTAAATAGAAGTTTTGCAAACATCTAGAAAATGAAGCAGTGATGACAAAGAGGTAGTATGGTTTCACCAAGAAGAGCTCATCCCAGACCAACGTAATTCCTCTTTTTATTTTTGGCAAGGTTATTAGATGGTAGATTAGGGGAATGTTATACTTTATCTAGATTTCTGGAAAATTAATAGTTGACAAAATCTAAAACACTATTCTTGAGGACTGATTGGAGAGATGTGTTCTGAATCTGGCATTTTTTTTTCAGTGATTAGAACGTTGGAGGGATTTTCATTCTGTTTTCTGGCTACTCCATTATTTGTCTTTATTATTTCTACTTTCAGAACTCTGATTTCTTATATGATTGCCACCCTAATGTGTCATTTTAAAAGTTTTATCATCTTTTTGGACCATTCTGGAGCTTCTTGCCATCGTTCTATGATTTCTGGCGCATCCAGAGAGCTTCCCGTAACTTTTAGGCTCAGACATTTGTCTGAATCATTAAGAGGTGAATACAAATTCCCAGTCACATACCTAGTATATATTAGTGGCAAGACTTAAACAAGGGCATTTTGACTCCAAGAGCAGCATTCAATACAGTATGACCAGCTGCTTCTTAACAGTGTGGTATGTCAACAAAAATAAGAAATGTGACCTTAGGCTACATTAAAGGTGCATAGGGTCCAGAATGAAAGAGATGATATACCCTGGTCATATTATATCAGCAGTGTTGTGTTCAGTTACAAGGATCACATGTTGTGGATATTGATAAGCTAGAAAATGTCCATTGAAGACAGCTAGGATGGCTAAGGTTTCTGAGATCATTCTACATGAGGATCATTTGAAATAAAGATGTTTGAACTGGAGAACTGATGACTTAGAGGAGACATACTAGATTTCTCTGAAGGGCTATCATAAATAAGAGGAATTATGTTTATTCTGGTTGTCTCTTAAAGGCAGAACTGTGGTAAGAGCAATAGATGAAAGTTGCACAGATTTTAGTTGGATGCAAGAAAAAGAGCTTAATAATTAGAGATACCCCAAAGTGAAAGGGGTGGTCTTAGGAGATAGATTCCTCCTTCCTTTAGATCTTCAGGAGAAGGCTGGCTGACATCTTGTTGAGGGAGAAGAGGAAGGAGAATGTTAGCAGAAGGGCTTTTCAGTCATATGTAAGTTGAGCTAGATTGTTTGTGATATTCCCTTCTAACTCAGAGTTTGTCATGTCAAAACAGAGACACAGCATAGGTTATTGGTAGAATGATGGCTTTGGAGTCAGTAATACTTGGATTCCAGTTCTATCTCTGAGATGTACTAACTATGTGACCATAGACAAGTCATTTAGTATCAAGATGAAAAGTTGGTATATAGGACTATATTCTCTATTAGTAATAAAAATCACAGGTGTACATATGTGTATATAACAATTCATGTATATATAATATATATGTATATGCCTATACATACATGTGCATATATTTACATATATATATATATACACAATTATACTCACTTCTTTCATATAGTTGCCAATCAACCTAATCAGGTTCCTTTTTTAGGAAGGTTTTTAGGGATTAACAATATATGATAACCTTGTATTTTGTATACACACTGGTATTGTACCTAAGAAATTCTGTCTGGTCAAACATTTATCTACTTCCTCTCCTTCTTTTCCTATCTATACCTGTATTAGAGTGACCTCGATGACAAAGACAATAAATCATTTGGATTAGGTTTAACTTGTTTTAAGTAAGTGATTAATACATAGGCAATTAAAAGCTCATTTTTGAAATCCAGAAGTCATTCATGAGAGATACATGTTAAAATGTTTGCACCTTTAGTTGAAGAAATAATAAATTAAAAATATTCAAACTGACAAACACCAAACTGAAATAATTTGCTAAGTTTCAGCATACATATACAACCTGCTTAAAGCTGTTTTATTTTATTAACAATTAAGTTGACACTATAAATTATTCTTTGCAATTATATGCTAGTTTTTTTGTGTGATACTTTTGCATTGTAATTTTTATGGTGGATTTCTGGTACTTTCCTCAAAATATTTAATTGTGTATGTTACAACCTTATTTTCATCATGACTAAAGGAGTGATTGCCCTTATGTAAATACTCGATACAGAGTACTTTATATGAGTAATTAAATACTGCATTGTATTTACATTGTATTAAATATTGTATTATATATGTGATCTCACCTATGTGAGTAATGCCAACAACAGTGTAAACACTCATCTATGTCTGGCTAACCTATGTGAGTCTTGTCTATGTCCTCCCATGTTTTCCATAGGGTGTCAGCCAAACATACTGGGGATCTTTCTTGATTTCTTTTAACAATAATGAGAACACCAATGGAACACACAGGCTGTCCAACAGTTATTCTTAGCTCTCATCATATTTGGAACTCAGTTCAAGTCAATTAATAAATCAATGTCAATCCATAAACATATATTAAGTGCCTGCTATGTACTGTCAAGCCAACTGCCAAAATGATCATCCTAAAACACAAGTCTGACCACATCACTCCCTTGCTTAAGATTCTAATTAGCTCACTATTCCTTTTCCTAGCTCCTCAGCTTGCTACTTGAAGTGATTCACAGTATAGCTACTCTCTGCTCCAATCTAACTACTGTGCTTGGTTTTTCTTGAACTCCAAATTCCAAATTTCACCTTCATGCTTTTACCCAGGACATCACATACCTAGAATGAACTCTCTCATCACCCTCACTTCTTAGACACTTTAACTTTCAAAGGCTCAACTCCACCACCACCTCCTAGGAAAAGTCTTTTCCTCTTAGGTCTTCTACTTATTTGTCTGTGTAACCATTGTATCTCTGTGCCAGCCACTCCAAGAAAAATGTAATCTCCTGGAGGGCAGGAACTGTTTTTTTCATTTTGTTTTTGCATTAGAGTTAAACATATAGTAGACGTTTATAAATTCTTGGTGGATTGATTGAAACATATTCCAAAGGAAATCCACTTCACAGATTAACATTTAACCATCAGTTCCAAGATAAATATTGTGTTTCTTCTTAGTCTTTTTATTCATGTATCCCACACAGAAAATGTTGTAAATGGTTAATGTTAACAGCTTTTAAAGTGGTCATGCTATGAGTCAAAAATTAGTTTAGAGGACATATCTTTTGCAACAAAACATAAAAGGAAAATGGCTGAATATATCAGGGGCCTTCAGATCTTTCACTGAAATTACCTAGATTTTCAGGCTTACACTTAAATGGTAGAAACAAAATCCACTCCCTGTCATCACCCCAATAATGAGCTTTCAATTCCTGGAAGGCATTGATTGACTTCCTGTAATACCCTGACTATGTTAGGTGGTCATTAAGTGTTTCCTCAAATGAACTAAAGACAAAAATCTATGATCTATGGATATATGCAGAAACATTATACACAGGATATGATGTATCTCATTACTGTGGGGGGAGGCAGAGGGCAGCCCAGCTATGTGGGAAGGGCAATGGACTTCCAGCAGATAGAGGTCTGCCAGTTGTAACCTAGCTGAACTGACGTATCCTCTTCCAAAAAAAAAAAATGAGGACATCAATAATTATACTACTTAGCAGAGTTGTTTTAAGAGAAATATTGCTTATACATTTATTACAGTAAACAATCTATATAAAAATATGTCAATATCTTGCATAAAATTTTGTTTATTATAGATCTTGCAAGTTTTATTTTTTTAAAAAATTATATTCAATTGGGGAACAAAACCTAGGTTAAAGCTTCATATTGCTTTTCTTTTAGAATACTCTCTGGGGCTCTGGGTTTTTTGTTTTATAGAGTTTTGAGTGGGACAACATGAAGCACTTGTATAGACATTAGACAGAAAGCTAAAGTCAGCATGTGACCCTAAAAGACCGGCTCTTCTCCCTGTTTGCTATGGTAACTTCAAGATGTTTAGCTATCTACCAAGGTTCTTGAAAGTGTATTGAGGCAGGAACTAAGTAAACACAACTGGCTGGTTCGTTTTACTGCCCAGTCCCCAGAGTCTTCAAAAGCAGTCAAGTGAATCCCTCCTGCTGCCCAGCTCCCTCCGCACCGCCCCCCCAACCCCTCTCCATGACACCACTCCTTTGCTACTCTGAGCCCCTCCCCCACGCTGGAAGCAAGATCTGGCAAAGAAGGAAGACTTTCTCATAGACCAGTTGCTTTTCATTTATTTTCTTTTTCCATGCACCCGTGCTAAGCTTTCCTGGGTATTGAGTTCACGAGTTAACATTTGCCAAATCAGTGACCACAAATGTATACTGCAGATGACGGGGAGGGAGGAACTAACGACTCCAGAAAGGCTCACTAAGTCTGGAGATCACCTGCTCCCCAAGATCAAAGATGCCAAAGTCACGTGACCCCTCTAGCACACAGCTGGGGAGAAGGAGGTTCATGAAGCTATTCAAAGTGTAAACTGTGACCCCACGGAGCCACTGTTTTAAGATCCAGCTGTGGAGAAGGAAGGAAAACGAGGGCCTCCGGAGAAACTGCAGCTGCTGCTGCACTGAGTCCCAGACACCTGGCCACCACCTCCCTACCACTCCCGAAGACTGTGGGCCATCCGATCTAATCTGCAGGAGGAATGCAACTCCAGGCAATGCAACGGGACACTACCTGAGGCGGTCCCCCCCAAAAAATCACATAATGTCAAACTGAGGAGAGACCTCACATATTATCCCACCCAAATCGACTGTATGAAGGAGGCTGAGGCCCAGAGAGGAGACGCGACTTGCTAAGGTCACTAAGTTTCAAACTGTAAGAACTGAAAGGACTGGATAGATTTTCTACCGTAGTCCCCTCAAAGGATTTGAGCTTAGAACTAGATGGTACCTTACAGATCACTGAGCCCATCCTTATTTTATAAACGAGGAAACTGAGACCCAGACAGGACAAGTAACACGCCCACAACTAGCAAATGGTAAACCCAAACAGCCAGGTGTAGGATCTAGAACACTGGGTTCGTGGTCTAGAAGACACGGAGTTCAAATACTGGCTTAGTTTGTTGCCGGTGGAAACTTGGGAAAGTCCCTAAATGCTTCTGGGACCCTCAGCATTCTCATCTATAAATCGAAGGAACTGGACTCGATGACCTCTAGTTCAAAACCTATGATCCTATGACTTCTCTGGGCCTCGGTCCTCTTCAGTAAAATGAAGGGAGTAGGGGTGGGGGTGGGGTGGATGTGAACTCCAACTTGGAAGGCCCTGACAATTTAAAATTTAGTAATCCCAGTAAGTCCCAAGGCCTCAGTTTTCTACTTTGCAAAACGGGCTCTTTGGGTCCAATTTTGAAGGTCCTTTTCTGATCCATGCTCTCTCTCCAAGTCCGGGAGTTGCTGCACTTTTCATAATGCCACGAAGCTTCTTAGTTTTTCTAGTTTTCTTTCTTTCCTGTGTTCCCTTCTTAATTATTATGTAAATAAACAATCGGCCTTGGGGGGTAGGGGGGGGGAGAGCCCGAAAGAGCAGAAGTGGGGAGGAGAGGGGGGGAGGAGAAAAAGCTAGGCACACCTTGACAGACCTATCCCAAAGTACACAGGAAAGAAGGATCCGGCTGCGGCTGGAGCGAACTCTGACCAAGCAAAGTTCAGGATAAACAAGTGCTTTAGGCAGTAGCTTCCCTCCCTTCTTTCTTCCCTCCTTCCCTCCCTCCACTCCTTCCTTTCCCACCACCCCCCTCCTGTCCTGTGCTAGGCTTGCGGGGCTTGCTTCAAGCAAAGCACTAGTCCCCCAGCTTAGATCTCGACACTTGTCATACATCTCCTCCCCCCACCCCTTCCCTCATCCGCCTTGCACCCCTACTTCTCTGGGCCAGCCTGGCCCTGCCTGTAGCGCGAGGGCAGCAACGTTACTCACCATCTCCTGCTTGAGAAGATGTAGCTTGGTTTCCAATCTCTCCAGGGCACTGGAGTTGCTGCGTCTAGGAGAGCCAGAGGCCGGGGAAGACGAGGAAGAGGAGAATGAAGAGGGGGACAAGCTGCAGCTACTGCTGCTGCTGCTGCTGCTGCTGCTGCTGCTGCACCCCCTGCCCTGGTCCTTGTCCTTGTCTCTGTCTCTGTCTCTACCCGGCTCCTCCCCACGGAGCGACCGTACTAGGCTCTCCGGCACTTTGCGTCCCAGCTTCAGTTCGATGTCTCTCAGGTCTGGCAGTGGGCCGTCTTCCATGGCTTTTTCTTCTTTTCTAAAAAAAAAAAAAAATTAAATAAAACACACTCCAGGCTCTTCGGATTAAAAGGAGCTGCAGCCTTTGCAAGCTGCGGCAGTAGGAACAGCAGATTTCCGTCTATATCCTCTGAATCTAACCGCGGCGTGCAGAGTTCACCGTCCTTTCCATGGTCTAGTATTAGCCTCTTGAGATTCATACAGGCAGCAAGCTGGAGTAGGGACCACAGCTAAGTAGGGGTAGTGGCTCATCTGAATATAGTTCATAATTATTATGGGGTTACATTTGGGGGGCACCCACTACAAAGTAGTCAATTGCGACTACGGGAAAAAAAATAAAATATAAAAGCTGGTTTATCTTTATGGGGGAAAAATCCCAATAACTAACCATTCACACCATAGCAGTGTTCATTGACTGCCCATCTGAAAGAACACGGCAGCAATATAATGATGTAGTGTCTCTCCTGGATTGTTTCATTTTCCAACCATGTCTCCAAGTTTTCTGATTTATCCTGTATTGTCATAAACCTCTGGTCACTGAAAGAGGCGGTCGTGTGTACATATGCATTAAAGAGAGAGATTCAGCATAGCTGGAGTTCAACTGCTTCCCGGACGTTAACACGACTGGACTCCTTCTCCTTTGGACAGTTGATCCAAGTCATTGTGTTTCTCCGATCCTCTGAAACTTTAAACCCCACTGGCAGGTGGACCAAAGCAGGGCCAACCCTTGTACCGTACATCACAGACAAGAAGAGCACATTTCAATTATTCTAACCCTGCTGGTCGTAAGGAGCACAGGCGTCACATTTAGAAGGAGTCTCTTATAAGATCATTAGGTTTCGTGCTCTCTGACATGGTAGCTTTTTACTTTAAACTTTTAAAAATTATCCCAAATTAAAAGTAAAAAGGCAACTGACTTTAAGGTATGTCACTGTCCAGAAACGAAGAAAAGAAAGACCAGCATTTTGAGGTACTTGCAAATCACTTTATGTGAAAAAGAAAAAAAAAAAGGAGAGAATTTTACTGTACAGTGTTGCAAAGTTCAGACTTCACTGTTTTTAGTTCAATACTGCAGTCAGAAGACGTTATACTGTGGAGTAGTTTATATAACCCCTCAGATGTAATTTTTTTAAAAAATTGTTTTTTCCAGTTTTTTTAAATAAGAAAACCATTGGAAAGTTGTTAGATGTTTTGTTTTGTTTTGCTGTTTGACTAAAGACTGTTTTTTAGCTTTGACTCCACATAGGCAATGTCACATCTGTTTATCTAAAAGAATTTCACAAAGTAGGCTTCCTCAGAGCTACATGGACATTGAATTGATTCAGCAATTAGCATTTGGAAATACAGATTTTTTATTGATATTGGTATATTTTATTGATATTGATATAAACATAAATAAATCATAAATGCACATTATAAATACTAATATTTAAATAATTAGAATGTTTTCATCCAAAAGACTGTCAAATGATTTTATTTTCATTTGGATTTTTCAATGAATGGGTTACTCAACTTGATAGAGACCAATGAATGCTTGCGTTCCTGATCTGGCCTGGGATTCATTTCCATTGACATGACTGAAGTTTTTCATTTGTATCCATTCAGCCTAGAATTTGTGTTCAGCACATCCTCATTTAGGAAACCTTCTAAGGCTAGGAAACATAGACCTTAATTAATTACATTTATTTTGTCAATGTGGTTGTTACTGAAGTCAACATACCAGAAATTCTTGTGTTAGTTCAAATTCTAAATAACTACAACAATACCAACTTGAGTGTATTTAACAGATAGATGTGAGTCAAACGTTTCATTTAAAATTAGAGGAATTTTATGGAATTTATGGAATCAGAGAAGAACAAAATTAAATCTTAACTGAAGCAGCTACATACCTTGTCCCATATTTGGAAAACCTTGTCTTTTATGAGAAAGAATTGTACTGGGGTTTTATGCTAGTTCCAAAAACTTTTCTTGCAACTGACTGCCTCCTCTATAGACTGTACCTTCTCCCCAATATTCCCTCACCCCCACCTTGTCTGACCCAACCTTTTTTTCCTCTGACATCTTCTATTCTAGAATCTTCCTTGCTTGTAAAGTGGTGACTGCTGGCCAATCCATGGTATTTCCCTATTACATCAAAGATGGGTAACCAATAAAACATAAGTGGCTGGGAACCACCTCCCTCCCAATAAATCTATGGCATTCACTTGTTTCACTGAACTGTCCTGGTATGCAGGTGATAAAGGATCACTTGGCAGCTAGAAAAGAATGAAAAAAGGCTTGATATAACCTGAGTGTGGCAGGTCTACATGACTTTTTGCAAGACCACCACTGACTCCTTTCCTTCTGCTGTTATGGAAAGACTTTTGTACCTGAGGTCTAGTATCTTATTTTTTAACAACTGAGATGTGGATGAATCCTTTGTCCTGATCCCCTCTACCCTGGACTTATTTCATATATACTTGGATATCTCAAGTTAGGCCTTATACCTTTTCTTGGGTGAGTTAAAATGTGCCTGTAAAAAAGTTCTATTACTTTTAGCATTGCTGACCTGACTCTTTTATCCCAAAGAGCCTACAATGCGATAAGATGGAAGGCTATTCTCATTCTATAATAAAGCAACTTTTCTTATAAGTGCCCATATAAAATAATAACTCATTTCTATAGTACTTTAGTGCTTATCAAACAGTTTCCTGAAACTTGTATTGCTATGCCAGTAGACAGTAGTTTAATAGTTTACTCAGACTCTTCCCCTAACACCCTAAGTTCTCACTGGCAAGCTTTTGCCTTATCTTAACTAGAACCAAACCACCACAGTATTTCCTGGCCATTTCCAAACTATGCCATCTTCACTGCAGCCATCCTCATCATTTTTTTTTTTAGGCAATTGGGGTTAAGTGATTTGCCCAGGGTCACAGAGCTAGTAAGTGTCAAGTGTTTGGTCTGAGGCCAGATTTGAACTCAGGTCCTCTGACTTCAGGTCTCTATCCACTGCACCATCTACCTGCCCCATTCTCATAATTTTTCTTGACCCCACTCTACCTCTAGGACCACTGGTTCCAATAGGTGAGTTTTCTTCTTTTCTTATTCAGAATCAGTCATTTACTCCTCTACTTCTCTGTCATTTCCCAACCAACCCTCTGTTTCCTCATTTCCCCCTCCCTTTCTACCTCCTCTTTATGTGCTCTTTCCCCCTTAAAATGTAAATTCTTTGAGGGTAGGCATCGTCACTGTGTAGTAGGAGGTTATTGTGCCAGAAGAAATGATGGATATGAGGAATAAAGAAAAGCACAGGAAGCCATATGAACTGATGCAAATTGAAGTCAGCTAAAGCAGGAAAACAACCTGCACAGTGACTGCAACAATACAAATATGATTAAATGCTTGTTGAATTGAATTGAACTGAATTATATTACAAACTAAGTTTAACTGGTTGGAAAAATAAATGTTTAGCATGTGGTACAACTTAATGTATGATGGTATTATGCATTTAAATTGGACTATTTTAAATGCTAACCTATATTGTAGTTATTTTAAAAAATAAATCACTGGGACTACAGAAATTTCAGTGGGGATAATGTATATTTATTAGCCCTACTACCTATGGCCATATAAGTAGATGAGCTTCATAGCACTCCTTTTGGGTTACATAAGATTTGAGAGGCATGAGGAAGCACTCTTCCCTTAAAAATATGTCATTTGACTGATTTCTGTATTGGAAATTAGGTATTTCTTTGGGGGCAGGAGAGAGTGTTGATGACTTTTTTTGTATTGAATAATTTTCTATGAGAGTTAATAATTATTTTTGGTATTTAATGTTATCTGTGACTAATATCATATAACATGTACATGATGTAATAATATGAAACATAATTATCTATTATAATTTAAGGTATTACTGGACCACTAGGTGAAAATAAATCTTTTCAGTAATGGAACCTGCACCAGGATTTTGGTATTTGGGAACATCTTTTTCATAAGAAGAAAATTGGAGGACCTCCCACATGATTCTATTTGTACCAGCATTACCTGGTCACTGAGGAAATACCTAATGACATAATAACGTCAATGTTTAGTGTATGTAGTAGATTCTTTGATTTCTTATAATAACACTATGGTCCTCACCCTCTCTCTTTCCTCCCCCACTCCCATCCCACAGGCTGGGATGTACAATAAAGAGAAATGATAAGCTCTTGTAGTGAGGATAATAGGTGATCAGCAGAAGAACTTCTAGTGTCAGGACTGATGTTTACCTCTCACAAGCGGTGCGATGCTAAATGAATCACAACTCTCTGCACCTGCCTCTGATATTTACCAAGTGACATTGGGCAAGTCACTTAATGCATTTGGTCCTCAGTTTCCTCATCTGTAAAATGAGGGTTTGGACTAGATTGGCCTGTGATGTGCCTTGGAGTTCTATATCTATGATCCTTCATTTTTAAGATGGAAATAACGATATTTGTCCTTCTTGCCTCGCACATTTACAATAGAAATCAAATACAATGCTTTATAAAAATTGTTGTGAACTTAAAAAGAGCAATATGAATGTAACTGTTTGTTATTATGAACAAGAATAATTACAATAATAATAATGAAGAAAAGGCATGTTTTTTGTTTTGTTTTGTTGTTGTTCAATAGAAACCCCTGTTAGTAATTAAAGAGGGATATTGCTAAACTCAGAGGGAAGTTTTTTTAGGGTTGCTTCAGGCAGACAAACAGGCTGATGTAATGCATGCTTCAAGCATTCCACACTTAGAATACTCCAAGTCACAAGGCCTAGTTCTTAGGGTAAAAGTGGTCTTAGCGAGACTTTATGTGGTGTGGATAACAGCCACTCCTTAATCCTCGGCTGGGTCTGTGGTTAAAAGAAGAAAGGCACTCCCCCTTCTCTTTGGCACTGATTGAAACTTTGAAGCATTCCCAACTATTGTGGGCGCAGAGCTCAAGGGAGTTGAAGAAAGAACCTAACCCAGGCTTCCACTCCTGAGCTCCTTATAGGGAAAAATAAAATCTATATAATAAAAGTCTGAATGGAAAGAAAGGTAAGAGGCCCAACAGTAGCCAAGTCCTTAAAGGGTCACTGTTGGGTGGGTGTTGAGGTCATAGAATCATAGATTTAGAACTTGCAGGAAACTCAGAGGCCCTTTAGTCCAACCTTTTCTTTTTATACAGGAAGAACTGAACTCTAGAGAAGTTAGTAACTTGTCCACATCCCACTGGTAGTAAATAGCAAAATGGGAACTTGATTTCAGGTTCTCTAAGTCTAGCATGCGTTACGCCAATGTGCTGCCTGTCAACTAAAATTTTGTTGAATATTAGCTTTAAAAGGATAATGAAACAGTATCTCTCTCTCTCTTCTTCCATTTTCTTTGCCCACTTGCTTGATGAGATGCATAAAATAATATAATAATGTCAAAGAATTGTAGAAAGATTTTGGGTGGATCTGTGATTTTTATCTGTGTAGGGAAATACCAAGGTAGGAATTCCCACAATGATTCATAGCTCCAACTCTTCTGAAAATTAAGTCTTAGAAGAGTTGTCCACATTAAGTATACTCTTTTCACTTTGTGTGTGTGTGTGTATGTATGTGTGTGTGCGTGCACATGTGTGCTTTTTTTGGTCTGTTTATTCTTTCACAATATGACTAATATGGAAATATGTTTTACATGATTGTACATATATAACCTATATCAAATTGCTTACTGTCTTAGGGAAGGGGGAGGGAAGGAAGAGAGGGAGAAAATTTGGAACTCAAAATTTTATTAAAAAATTAATATTAAAAATTGTTTTTACATGTAATTGGAAAAAGTAAAATACTATTAAAAAGAAGAGTTGTCTGGTAGATGCTGAGATTAAGTGATTTGCCCAAGATCACAAACCTAGTAGGGATACAAGCAGGCCTTATACCCTGGGCTTTCTCTGTGCCCTTGGACACATTGCCTCTTTGTAGAAGACTACTATTCTTGTTGAAATAACCAAGTCCTCTCTGATTCCATCATGAAATAATATGACTATTTAGGCTATCTTTTCATTTTTTATCTGATCTCTTTAGACAACTAAGTAAAATACCAATAAAATAGAATTTTGGGCGTAGAAACATGTATTTATATGTAGCGCCTTCCTGTCCTGAGCACAGGACACTTTATTATTAAGATTTAAATCTCACTAGCATTTGTAATCAGCATTCACATCTTTCCTAGGAGACTTAGCTGCTGGTACTAAAAATAGGTCACAGACTTCTAAGTCTTCTTTATCTGCTTCCCTTCCCCCCTCACCAAATCCCTATCAGATCTCCCTCTGATTTCATTCTCCCTTCATGGCCTCTCATTACTTGCTCCCCTTGAGTGCTCAACCTCAGAATCCCTCCCAATAGTCTCAATAAATGACCTAGGGAATAGCAGTTTAGGAGCTAAGCCTGACAAACATGAAAAGACTGCTGGGTTCCCTCATTAACTGATATGAGTTCTCCAGGGAAAGCGGCAAGAATGATTCCAGGTCTGATGGAGAAATGTGACTGGTCTGTGCGATAGATCTAAATGCAGCAAAGAGCTTGTTTTCATTATTTCAAGTGCACTACCCACTTAAAAACATATTCAATACAAAAATATGCCTGGCCAATCTCTTTTTGAAATGTTATTAAAAAGTCCTTAAAGGTCAGACATTTTGAAAGGTAAGGAAACCCTAGTCATAAAGAGGCCAGGTCAATTAGGATGTTTTCTTCCTTGTAACTTACCTTTGTTTGTACTAATGCACTTATAATGCATTTTAAAATGTCATTATCTGTGTCTGTATTCTATACCACTACTAAACTGTAATTCTCTGTTAGCAAAGACTATAACCTGCATAATCATTGTTACATATCAACAATCTGGCACATAGGAGTTTACTAGATGTTCATTAAACTGAACTGAATCATTTGAATACATAGTTCTTTTTGCAATTCGGTAGGCAGTCATATAAAAGGAAACTTTTATTTCATATCCTGGTTCCATATGTTAGTCTTAAGGTCACACAGATTTCCTGATTTCAAGCCCAGCACTTTTCCAGTCAATACACCTTGACCCTAAATTCTCTTCAGCTGAGAAAAATGAGGTTCAGCTCAGTTAGTGTCTTGTTCATGGTTACAAGGCTAACAAGTGTCTACACTGGAATTCAGACCCAGAACTTCTGACAAGTCCAACCCATTCATTAAAACAACACTGTATTTCCAGCTAATATTTAATTTCTATTGCTAGGGAGTACAAGTTTAGGAAGTTTCTTTCCTAAGATTGTAAAAGAGGTCCTGGCCATCCAGGAAGCCACCCCTTTGTAGCTCATGATTTGACTTTTCTAGTGGCAGAATAGTGATGCTTGGGGTACTATCTAATGAAGTGCTCCATTTCATCTGTATGTGTCTGGGATAGGTTCCATTAAGTTTTGCATCTTATATAAAGGTTAATTGTGACAATTATGCCATCAAGGACAAGTACCTACTGATTTCTCATTATGTTCATTTGGCCAGTCAGCAACAGCTATGCAGTTTAAAACAAAAGTATTTCAATCAGGTCAGCGCTTCTTATGATGAGACTTGAAAGGTTAAAAAAAAGTCAGAATTTCTTAATTGTCATTACAAAGTTTATGGGCATTACGTTAGAACCCCAGTAAAACAGGGTTTGTTATTACCTGGACCTATTGTATATTTAGTGTTCCTATCAATTATTCAACATTCAACAGTCATTTTTTTTTTTAAATACAGTATCTATTTGTCTTCCCTCTGTCAAACCCTGACCATGGCTTTCCCCAGGGCTGGATGGTAAGATTGGGGGGTGGCCGGGGAGGAGGTAAACACAGGCTGGAAGAGACATAGAAGGACCAGGATGACGAGGAGGAACATTCAGAAACATTGGGGGATAGAAATGGCTCCATCACATGGTGAAGAGGATGAGGAAGGCCACCATCAGGCAAAAGAGCCTCACGGCCTCGGACAGGGCAAAGCCCAGAATGGTGTAGGAAAAGAGCTGCTGCTTTAGGGAGGGGTTCCTGCACAACCAATGATGAGACTTCCAAACACAGTGCCAATCCCAACTCTGGAGCCGGCCACCCCCACAGTGGCAGCCCCGGTCTCGATAAGTTTGGCCGCTGTGTCAATGTCTTTTGAGATGGTGCTAGTTTGGAATCCACATCTGGGGACGAGTGAGGTCAAGGGACCTGATGCTGCCAAAACGCTGAGGTTCCCCGCTGTCCGAACCTCTGGCTGTTGTAGCACCACTGCAGATAACAGTCTACTCAACACCTGAGAGCTGTTCCTCCCGAGGGCTGGGGTAGCGCAGGCGTACATTCTCAGCGGGTGAGGGGCAAAGGTGAAGAGCTGCCGGCAGAGCAGAGGAGACAGAGAGGGGGTCAACAAACATTTATTAAACACCTATAAAATGCCAGGTTCTAAGGAAACGGAGATACAGAGATACAAGCAAAACAGACTCTTGCACCTAAGGAGTTTACATTCTCCTGGGGAGTGGCGGACAACAGGCATATAAGGACATGAATACAAAATCAATCATTATGGGGAGAGGGTACTACCTGGGAATATAAGGTTAGACTTCCTGTAGGAGGTGGTACTTTAGATGACCTCTGAAGGAAGGCAGGGATTCTTCTAGGTAGGGGTAAGGAGTAAGTAGTATACTTAAGACTTGGTAGAGGCGTACTCAAAGGCAGGGAGGCAGGAAGTAGAATAGCGTGTTCATTGTGCTAGGTGGGTCAACTCCAGGCTAGTCCCCTTTTAATCCAGACTCTGACGTGGGTCAAAATGAAACACTTTAACTAAAGGAGATTTATTTATTCATAGTATAGAAAGGCTATTCAACCAAGATACTGTGGCAATTGGCCTGAGTAGATGTGTCCCCTCTCTTCTCTCTATGGATACTGTCAGTAGGGGAGAGTGTGGAGACTTGCCCAGTCCTGGGGTATTAATCAAGTCAAAAGGGACCCGACTCCAAGTGGGTGGGTCTTTTTATGGCCTTTGGTGAATAAGAAGCCACATCAAAAGGCTACCAAGAAGCTATACCGAGGTAGGCAAGCTTTAGCCTTAGCTCTCTGGACCAATCAAGTCCAGGGGACATCTTTGTGGGTTTTTCAAGGGAAAACAAAACAAAAAACAAACCCAAAAAGCAAAGCACCAGCCTAACCTATGAATGTAAGCAGGGGGAACCCTGGGAAATAGTTATCCTATCACAGATGGGCTATAGCAAATATTCAGCCTTGGACAAGGAAAGTAAGATACAATAAAGGTGGGAGGTGGGGAAAGGTGAGGGGAAGGAAGACAGAACCACATTGGGAAGGCTTTGAAAGTCAAACATAAGAGTTTATATTTAATCCTACAGTTAAAGTGGAAACCAATGGAACTTCTTAAGCAGGGGAATGACATGGTCAAACCATATCACAGACATTTGATTAGGTCACATATAACAAGATAGAGCGAATGCTTGATAATTAACTCAGTTTGTAAGGGAGATATGTTGGCCTTCAGAATTGGGGCTACTATTTTTTGTGGGGATATATTTGACTATTTTCTTTTAAAATGTGTTATAAATATCATCCATATAATCCTTTTGAACAAAGAATTACAAATTGGAGGAAAAGCAGTTTAGCACAGACTCCTAACACATCATCTGAGTCTGGGAATATGCACAACTTTCCACATTTCGAGTCCTTCCTTCAAAGAAGGGAGATCTATTTCCTCCTTTCTTCTTTGGGGTCTAGTTGGGTCACTCCATTTAAGCAGGATTCAATTTCCTTTTTTTTTTTTTGCTGTTGTTGTTTCTATATACATTGTTACATTCAGTATGTCTGTTGCTTTTCTGGTTTTCCTTACTTTATATCAGTTCAGTTCATATAAGTGTTCCCCTGCTTCTCTGAATTCTTCACAATTCACTTTTTTTTGTGGCAGTAATTGTAACTGTTGGCACAGCAAACGTTGTTAATCACCTTTCCTTCAGAATTTTTTGGGAAGAGAGGTGCTTGTGATTTGTTTGATGTATGGAAAGCCTGGTAAGGAAACTCCCTCTACCAATAGAAATCTCCAATTCTGTGATTTATTGTCTTAGACAGTTGGGATACTGAGAAGCTGAATGACCTACCCAGGGTGATTATCTTGACTATGCGACACTGGCAAGAAAGCCAGGGTAAAGTTACAACTTCAGAGGGCAAATAATTTAAAGGTAAAAGGAGGTAATGGTAAATGGCATTTCTATAGGACTTTTTGTTGTTGTTTCATCATTTCAGTCATGTCTGCCCCTTTGTGACCCCATTTGGGGTTTTCTTAGCAGATACTGGAGTGGGTTTGTCATTTCCTTCTCCACTTCATTTTACAGATGAAGAAACTGAGGCAGACAGGTTGAAGTGACTTGCCCAGGGTCACATAGGCAGTGAGTGTCTGAAAACATATTTGAACTCAGAAGATGAGTCTTCCTGACTCCAGACCTGGCACTCCATCCATTGTGCCACCTGTGTGCCATATACCACTTTGAGTTTCCAAAAAGAGCTCTGTACCATTAGATACAACAATCCTGTGATGTATATAGTCTTCACATTTTATAGATGAGGAACCTGAGTCTCTAAGGTAATGTGGTTCACATGGCTAAGAACTGTGTGAGGTAGGATTGGAACCCAGATCTTCTTGACTCCAAGTCCAACACTCTTTCCACTCCACCAGATGCAAAGAGGTTAACAAAAAACAAAAGAAAACATGAAAAAAGTATTGGAGTTTGAAGGTATATGTAATAGTTTAAAAAAGGTTTAGGTAAATTCATGAATGTTAGATCCATAAAAGGTTACTAAAATGCTATGATGTACATCCTTATCCTTTGAGGTTACTTTCAGGACGATAATCTATCCCATGAGATGTTCCTTGGCACTGTTATGGGAGAAACACTACCAGGATGGATGTATCTTGTGACTGACCGACTATGGCAAGTCTTAGGATAGTAAGGTCATATAAGGAATGGCGGCAGAACAAAAAGCACGAATGAAATAGAGCTGTATACAAAAGTGAGCAATAAAGAGGATGGGAAATTTGAGTGTCCAGCCCTTTGAGCAGAGCACTGCTGGATCTCAGCCTTCTGTGGTTAATGTCATGGGCAGCATAAATCTTCAATGGGGCAGGGGAGGAGAAGAGGCTGAGTCATCCTATCATTACAGGAGGCAAATGGTTGCATTTAAGTCTCTATCTCCCTGTTGCATTAACATTTGGAAATCTTGTCCTGGAAACCTTTCTAGCCTTTCCCTAGGCTTCTGACTTTGTGTTGATGACCCTTACTTGGGCAATGACCTTGTAGACAAGTCATCACCTTATATTTGTATTCAAAAGCTTGTTAAGTTCTGTATGTTATCGCATAGGCAGGTAGGTGACACTGTGACTATGAATTGGACATGGAGTCATGAAGACCTGCATTCTCATGCCACCTTGGATTTTTGCTGGCCTAATGACCCCAGGCAAATCACCTACCCTCTATCAGCCTCAGTTTCCTCATCTATAAAATAAAAATTGAATATCAAATCAAATGAAATTACATATACATACATACATGTATGTATGTATATAGTATTTTGCAGAACTTAAAGTGCTATACACATTGTTAGCTATTATTATGTCTACACATTTATATGTATATTTATATGTAATTTTATATATACTTAATGTTATATGCTGGGAATCATATATATTATGTGGATTACATATAAAATATATATTATCGTATATACTTAATGTCATGTGCTGTGGAAAGGGTAAGGTCCCTTTAACACAAAGCACTTTGTATTAAAAACAAGCATGTGAGTAAGAGCTTCTTGATAATGAAATTGCTGTATGTGGTTCCCTGAAGGAAGGGTACAAGAGTTCAGATTCCTCAAATCAGAAAACAAACAAACAAAAGGACCGTTTTCAGGTGACAAGAATACCTTTGGATTAGGGAAAAAAGAATCACAAACTTCTCAGAGACCAGATCCATCTCATTGTTTCTGTAGTGAATTCCTTTTTTTTTGAGGGGGGGGTAAGGGAGAGTGGGAGATGGGTAGGGGAAGCAGTTGTGTGCTTGAGAAGTCAGGGAATTTAAGGTGCTGGAGAACAGAGAGAAGAGATTGTTTGTCTCCCCTTGCAGTTTCTTCTTTGTGCCTTAGAAATGCCAGGGAGAAAAAAAAAGCAGGATCCATTATAGTCAAACTAACGTTTGTTCTTTGATTAGCAGCAAAGTAATAGTCAGATATCTCTCAGTAGGGAAAAGTTCAAAGGATTTTTGACATCAATTTAACCTGGAGCTTCAGACCCATGAATATGCCCTAAGAAGGACTTTGGAATGGAAGACAAAGATTCAGGGTTAAGTAGAAAGAAGGATTCTCTTCAGATCTGGGAGAAAACAAGATTAGAGTAAATATTTAATTTATCTATTATTTTTGAGCAAGTTACCAGATTATATCCAGGCATTTGCATTTCTTTGAAAAAGCTGGTCATTTGGAATATTTACTTCACTCTTTTAATGCAAGGTTCTTGAGAGTAGGGAATGTTAGTTCTTTGCATCACCATCCCCTAGCACAGAGCTCATCAAGTAGGTAATTAAATGCTTATTGATTGATTGATTTAAAAAATAAGAATAAGTGAATAGGATACTGGATGAATGTTCTTTCAGTTAACTGTCCCTCCCAAAAGCCTGGCTTTTGGGCCATGAGACCTTATGCAAGGGCCTGTGCCCCTGATGTCAGCATATTCTAATTGCAGACCCTTTTCTAAGAGAACATAAGTAGCTTTCTCTATGTTAAATTTGTACACCTAGTGTGAATATAAGTGACAGTAAAATAATTTGTCACAATTCCTTAGCTAGATCATACCTTGTTACCATTTAGACTCTTCCCTGGAGTCATTTGATGCTCCCACTCCTGGATCTGACCTTTGAGATGAGAGCAGTCCAAAGGTCCAGGCTTTTCCAAACACTTATCCATGGTTCTTGGCAATGAGTATTGAGTGTTGAATATTGAGTGTTGGTCAAATGTGATCTCTCTTGAATAAATGTTGCTGTTAAAATGTAATAGGCAGAGAAGAGCCATTGAATAGGACTGTGGAATTAAAGAAGAAAAAAAGCAGTCCTACTCTTCAAATAAAAAAAAAAAGATAAAGGACCCTTGAGAGATCATTTAGCCTGCCCCCAAGAGGTAAATTATTTTAATCACTATATTGTCTGTATAATACACTGTTGTTATTGTAATATAGACCATATACTGCAGTCACTATACTGTAGACCATACTTTATAGTCATTGTAGTGTATAGTAGGGTGGTTTCCAAGTCAGGAAGTCCAAGGGTCCAGTCCTTCCTCTTACAAATATCTGTTGTGTGGCTCTGGCCAAGTCATTTAACGTCTCAGTGCACCAGGGTTTATAAGTTGTCTTCTAATATCATGAGTCATATGTAAAGTATTTGCCTACATTCTTCCAGATTTAACATTTAGTTTAAAAAAAGTAACATTTAGACATCATTTAGTTCAATTTCCTCATTTATAGGGTAGGAAAAAGAAGCCTTAAGAGCTCAAGTGACTTACTGTGGTTAAGTGACAGAGTTTAGGTTAAAATAGGTCTGTCATGTGAAGGGCTGTTATTAGTACTTCTGAGGCGTCCTCTTCTTCTAAATCTATGACCTTTTGAACTCAAAGCCACTGTCCTTTCTATGTTATGTGTCTCCTTAGGTTCTCTATCAGCTAGGATGAAGACATTGAAATTCCTACTAAAGACATTTTTCTGTAACTTACTGCCTTGCATGAATTGAGTACATTGAAGTCATTTTCTTGAACTTTGAATTCCTATAATGACCTTGTTAAAATGCATGTTAAACTAATACATTTCAATAACTCATAGATCAGTTTATCAGGTTTGTTGCCTGGCACTTGTCATAGGTAAAGGTCCTTAAGGAATAAAATATAAGGGTAATGGATTCAATCTGGGCCAAAGATGAGAATAGGCCCAGAAGATGATCAAGTATCCAGGGAGACCAACCTCTCATAGGGCATCCAAGTAGGGAATGGATTAGTCAACTAGATGGTAAATTAGATAAAGGGAGGGATTTTCCCTTAGCTAAAACTGTGGATTTTCCTTAGCAGTTAAGGTGTTCTCTACACCCTTAAGAAATAGTAGTTGATTAATGAACAATGTGCTTTATCCTTCTATTAGGTTGTAAGTTCCAAGATGATAGAGGCCATGTCTTATCCAAACTTTGAACATTACTGAGTGCACAGCATGATGCTTTTTGGTACTTAACATTTATTGAATTAATAAATGGATGAATGAATCAAGCAACTAAGAAGCATTTATTAATCATGTGCTAGGCAAGGCACTGGGGATATAAAGACGAAAGTGAACCTGTTCCTGCCCTCAAGGCTGTTATATTCTGTCAGCAGAGAAATGTGCATACCGAGACATGAAATGTCTGAATGAGGAAAGTCCTTTTATCAATGGTGCCTCCTCTGAAACTTAGTCTTAGAGGGTTGCTTTGTGTACTAGCAATTACATTACCAGCTCAAAGTCACAAGTCCAGTAGGTGTCAGAGGTGGGGGGGGGTATTATAGTTCATAAACCACCTCTCTGTCTACTATACCATATTGCTTCTCTGTGTGTGGATCTAGTTACATGCTAAATAAGTGCTAAGTGATTAGATTGGGGAGGAAGGCACCGGCAGCTTGGGGTGGCATAGGCAGTGGGGGGTAGGTAGTTCAGGAAAGGCTTCATATAGAAATTGCCAAAGGATAATGTGAACTCAGTAATATCTTATATAAGAAAATATTTTTAAAATCCACATAAAAAAATTTCCAGACACTGCATTATAATCCTATTTAATGATCTGATAACACTGATATACATTTTCAAATCGATGGAGAGTCATATTAAGTTGAATTATTTAAGACTTTTATATTTTTTCTATATCTATATCTTCTATCTAAATATTTATATAGACTTTTAGATTTTTATACACGTTATAGACAATTATACATATTTATATACAGATTATAAACATTTTATCCACATCTTATATTCCTATATTAGATAGATGTGGATAGAGGGTTTCCTTTTCTTTTATATTCTGTCAACTCCAGACAGTTTCCTGTCACATTTAGATTAAAAATTCATTAAAATGGGGGTGAGGTGGGGTGGAGCCAAGATGGTGGAGAGAAGCTAGGAAGTTGCCTGAGCTCTCCCGAGTTTCCCATGGAAACATGAAATCAAGCCTCTAAATGGATTCTGGAGAGACAGAATCCACAAAAAGATGGAGTGAAACAACTTGCCAGCCCAACACAACTTAGAAGAACTTCAGGAAAAATCTCTCTCACTTGAGTAAAAGGAAACTGCAGCCTAGCTCAGGCAGTGTCTAGGCAAGCCTCCCCCTCTCAAAACCAGATACATCTAACCACAAAATAAACAGGAAAGAAGTTAAGGAAGTAGGCAGAATTTTAGAAAAGTTAGATATACTAGACCTGTGGAGAAAATTGAATGGGGATAGAAAGGACTGTATCTTTTCATCAGTGGTGCATGGCACCTACATAAATACTGACCCTGTATTAGGGCATAAAAACCTCACCATCAAATACAGAAAGGCAGAAATATTAAATGCACCCTTTTTAAATCATGATGCAATAAAAAAAAATTACATGAAATAAAGGGCCATGGAAAGATTGATTAAAATTAATTTGAAACTAAATAATTTTATCCTAAAGAATGAGTGGGTCAAACAATGAAATCATAGAAACAATAATTTCATCAAAGAGAATGACAACAATGAGACAATATACCAAAATTTATGGGATGCAGCCAAAGCAGTATTTAAGGGAAATTTTATATCTCTAAATGCTTACATGCATAAAATAGAGAATTAGTAGATCAATGAATTGGACATGCAATTTAAAAGGCTAGAAAAAGAACAAATTAAGAACCCTCAATTAAACGCCAAATTAAAAATTCTGAAACTCGAAGGAGAGATTAATAAAATTGAAAGAAAACTATTTGAACTAATAAATAAAACTAAGAGCTGTTTTTATGAAAAAGAAACCCAATAAGACAGATAAACTTTTGATTAATTTGATTAACAGAAAGAAGAAAACCAAATTACTGGTATCAAAAATCAAAAGGGTCAAATCACCACCAATGAAGAGGAAATTAAAACAATAATTAGGAGCTATTTTGCCCAACTGTGTGCCATTAAATCTGCATCCATGTGAAATGGATGAATATTTACAAAAATTGAAAATGCCCGGAAGAGGAAATAAAATACATAAATAACCCATTTTAGAAAGAGAAATTGAACAAGCCATCAATGAACTCCCTAAGAAGGGCTAGATGGATTTACAAGTGAATTTTATGAAACATTTATAGAACAATTAATTACAAAAACTATATAAACTGTTTGGAAAAATAGGCAAAGGAGCCCTATCAAATTCATTCTATGACAGAAATACAGTGCTGATACCTAAATCAGGAAGAGCCAAAACAGAGAAAGAAAATTATAGACCAATTTTCCTACAAATATCAATGCAAAAATGTTAAATGAAATGTTAGGAAAGAGATTATAATAAATTATCATCAGAATAATACACTGTGATCAGATAGGATTTATACCAGGAATGAAGGGCTGGTTCAGTATTAGGAAAACTATTAGCATATTTGACCATATCAATAACAAAACCAACAGAAATCATATGATTATCTCAATAGATGCAGAAAAAAGCTTTTGACAAAATAAAACAACCTTTCTTATTAACAACAACACAGATCATATGAATAAATGGAGGTTTCCATAAAGTGATAAGTAGTATCTGTCTAAAACCATCAGCAAGCATTATCTGTAATGGGGATAAACTAGAAACCTCAATAAGATCAGGGGTGAAACAAGGATGTCCATTATTACCACTATTATTCAGTATTGTTCTAGAAATTTTAGCTTTAACAATAAAAAAAGAAAAAGAAATTGGAGGAATTAGAATAGCCAACGAGGAGACAAAACTATCACTCTTTGCAAATGATAGGATAGTATACTTCGAGAATCCTAGAGCATCAACTAAAAAGCTTCTTGAAATAATTAACAACTTTAACTAAGTTGCAGGATATAAAATAAACTCACATAAATAATCAGCATTTCTACATATGTATATTACCAACAAAGCTCAGCAACAAGAGATAGAAAGAAAAAGCATTTAAAATAACTGTAGACAATATAAAATATTTGAGAGTCTACTTGCCAAGACAAACCTAGAAACTGTATGAACACAATTAGAAAACATTTCTCACACAAATAAAGTCATATCTAAACAATTTGAAAAATATCAATTGTTCATGGGTAGGCGGAGCTATTATAATACAATGACAATTCTACTTAAATTAATTTACTTATTCATTGCCATACCAATTGAACTACTAAAAAATATTTTATAGAGCTAGAAAAATAATAACAAAATTCACCTGGGAGAAAAAATTCAAAGGAAGGGGCTTAGCCATACCAAATCTAAAACTATATTATAAAGTAGCAATCATCAAAACTATTACTGGCTAAGAAAAAGAGTGGTGGATCAGTGGGATAGATTAGGTACACAAGACATAGTCATAAGTGACTGTAGTTATCTACTGTTTGATGAACCCAAAGACTCCAGCTTCTGGGATAGGAATTTACTATTTGACAAAAACTGCTGGGAAAACTGGAAATAGTGTGGAAGAAACTAGGCATAAACCAACATCTCACATCACATGCCAAGATAAGGTCAAAATGAGTACGTGATTTAGATGTAAAGGGTGATACTTCAGCAAATTAGCAAGGAACACTTTATCTGTCAGATTTATGGTAAAGGGAAGAATTTATGACCAAACAAGAGATAGAGAACATTATGAAATACATAATGGATAATTTTGATTACATTAAATCAAAAAGATTTTGCACAAAGAATACCAATGCAAACAAGTAGAAAAAGGAATGAAGGCAAGCAGAAAGATGGGAAACCATTTTTACAGTAAGTGTTTCTGATAAATGCCTCATTTCTCAAATACATAGAGAACTAAGTCAAATTTATAAGACTCCAAGCCATTCCCCAATTGATAAATGGTCAAAGAATATTAGCAAGATGTTTCAGATGAAGAAATTAAAACTATTAATAGTATGAAAAAATGCTCTAAATCACTATTGATTAGAAAAATGCAAATTAATAAAACTCCGAGGTACAACCACCTCACACCTATCAGATTGGCTACTATTGACAGAAAAGGAAAATGATTATCGTTGGAGAAGACATGGCAAAACTGAAGAGTTGGACATAACTGAAATACAACTGAACGACAATAACAACAATGAAGCTAAGTTACTTTAGACGAGTGAGTTCCATTCAAAAGCTTAAATATATTCAGGGCCATAGGAGCTAAAGCTGTCAAGGACTTTGGAGATTATCTAGTCTAACCCTTTCATTTTACTAATGCATTGTTGGTGGAGTTGTGAACTGATCCAACCATTCTGGAGAGCAATTTGGAATTATGCCCAAAGGGCTATAAAACTGTGCATACTCTTTGATCCATCAATATCACTACAACATCAGTATCCCAAAGAGATCACAAAAAAGAGAAAAGGACATACATCTACAAAAAAAAATATTTGTAGCAGCTCTTTTTGTGGTGGCAAAGAATTGGAAATTGAAGGGATGCCCATTAGTTGGGGAATGGCTGAACAAATTGTGGCCTATGAATGTAACAGAATACTATTGTTCCATAAGAAATGATGAGGGGGGCACCTAGATGGCACAGTGGATAGATCACCAGCCCTGTATTCAGGAAGACTTGAGTTCAAATCGGGCCTCAGACACATAACACTTACTAGCTGTGTGATTGTGGGCAAGTCACTTAACCCCATTGCTTAGCCAAAAACAAACAAACAAAACCCCCCCCAAAAACTGAAAAAAAAAAAGAAATGATGAGAAAGTGGACTTTGGAAAACCTTGGAAAGACTTCCATGAACTGATGCTGAGTGAAGTGAGCACAACCGTGAAAACATTGCACACAGTAACAGCCACACTCTGCAATGACCAACTTTGATAGATTTAGCTCTTCTTAGCAATGCAGTGGTTGAAGATAATTCCAAAAGACTCCTGATGGAAAATGTTATCCACTGGATGTGAGAAAGAACTTTGGAGTCTGAATGCATACAAATGGAAGCATACAATTTGCTCTGCTTTTCTTTTGCTGTTTTGTTTCTTCTTTCTTGTGGTTCCTCCCATTAGTTCTAATTCTTATTTACATCATGACTAACGTGAAAATATGTTTAATATGAATATATAATTAGAGCCTGTATCAGATTTTATGCTGTCTTGGGGAGGGGGGAGGAGAAGGAAGGAGATTAAATTTAAAACAAAATCTTATGGAAGTGAATGTTGGAAACTAAAAATAAATAAATTTAAAAATAAGAAACCTGAATTGACTTGCACAAATTGATGCTGAGTGAAGTGAGCAGAGCCAAGAGAACATTGTACCCAGTAACAGTAACACTGTGCAATGATCAGCTATGATTGACTTAGCTCTTCTCAGCAATACAGTGATCTAAGACAGGTCCAGAAGACTCATGACAGAAAATACTATCCATATCCAGAGAAAGGACTATGGGATCTGAATGCAGATCGAAGCATATTATTTTCACTTTTTGTTTGTTTGTTTGTTTCTTGTGGTTTTTCCCTTTTGTTCTCTTTCTTCTTTCACAATGTGACTAATGTGGAAATATGTTTCCATGATTGCACATGTATAACCTATATCAGATTGCTTCCTGGCTTGGGGAGGGAAGAGGGAAAGGACGAAGGAAGAAAAATTTGGAACTCATAATCTTATAAAAATTAATGTTTAAGATTATCTTTATATTTAATTAGAAAAGAGTAAAATATTATTTACCAAAAAAAGAGATTCATTAAAATAAACCTTTAGTTGATATTTAACCTGGCAATACATCATGCTGAATTGTGTATGAATAGGGATTAAAAAAAAGATTTTGCTGGAATATTGCTTATTTTATAGAACTCATATTTCCCAGTATGACAGAATATCTTTGCTTTGTATTGTAACACTATTTGTAATTACATAGGGACACTTAAAAATAATAACATGCAAGGGCCAAACCATATTTGACTAAGAAAAATGTGTTGCATTTTATTTAAACAAGTATGATATGTGTGTGTATTTATGTATGTATGAAGATATACAGTGAAGAAACACGTGAGGTCATAGTTTACTCTGTACCCTCTGGTTCTCATATGCACAGTGCCAAGCTTTTCCCCCTCCCTGTTTCTAAAGCTTCAACACAAAGTTTCCAGGCAGTTTCCCAATTATTTTTTTCCCTAACCCAATTCAAAATGATACTGACTTAATTTCATTTCCTTTTGGATGACAAAATGATGTTGTGTGTAACGCCGTACAAGTCAATTTCTCTGAACCTCATTTCCTCACTTGTAAAATAGAAGGGTTAAACTGGATGATCTCCGAGGTCCTTGTCAGCTCTAGCTTCTATGGCCCTGGATATATTTAAGCTTTGAATTGAACTCATCCATCTGAAGTCACTTAGTTTCATTGTTGTGATTGTTGTTCAGTTGTTTCACTGGTGTCTGACTCTTCATGACCCCATTTGGGGTTTGTTTGGAAAAGATACTAGAGTGGTTTGCCATTTCCTTCTCCAACTCATTTCACAGGTGAGGAAACTGAGGCAAACAGGGTTAAATGATTACCCAGGGTCACACATTAGAAACTGTCTGAGGTTGACTTTGAACTCAGGTCTTCTAGACTCTAGGCCCAACACTATCCACTGCACCACTTATTCTTCCACTTATTCTTGATATTCTTCACCCCACCACCTACACACTTTGCTCTACTTTATTTTTCCTTTCACTTAGCTGTTTTTTTTACCTATCTCCCTTTCTGTTGTCTTTTACTTTGTTCCTTATTTTACTTCATTGAAGAAGATCTCAAATGTCAGAAATTAACATTAAACTTAACTTCCTTTATTTGGTCACTATCCACTGTGATCCATGATGAACATCCTTTTACCTGATTCAAGATCTTTGTCAACCAGCTTTTTAGGTGTGGATCTGATCTAAGTTGGTATCCTTCAACTCTGTTCAAGGTTAAGTTTGGGATGAAAATGAAGCACTCCTAGGTCATTGAACATTACACAAGAAGAGGTTTACTCAGTCCTAATGTAGGAAGAATATTTGCTAAGGATATAGCTACATTTACCTTGAACACATGCAGGTACATGGAAGCTCATCTAGTCAGCAGGGCAGAGTATGGTGACTCATGCGGTCTTGGGACACGTACCACATCTGAAGGGTGCAGACTATGTGGGCGGGCCTTTTAATATCCTTAATGATCAGGAGGCCACACCAATATAGACAGGCTGTCAGGAAGCTGGGGAAAGGGAATTATTATGGCATTAGATCAGGAGTTCTTACCTTAGGGCACATGAACTTTTTTTTAAAAATAAATTTTGATAAAAGTATTTTAACATGATTGGCTTCCTTTGTCATCTTTTGTATTTTATTTTATAGATTTAAGAACATTATCCAGAGTAGACTTTTGTTGCTGTTGAGTCATTTTTTTCAGTTGTGTCTGCCTTTTCATGACCCCATTTTGGGTTTTCTCAGCAAAGATACTGGAGTGGTTTGCCATTTCTTTCTTTGGACCATTTTATATATGAGGAAACTGAGACAAATAGGGTCATGTAGCTACTACATTTTGAAGTCAGATTTGAATTCGGGAGGATGAGTCTTCCACTCTATTGTGCTGCCTAGCTTCCAAAAAAAAGTGGAGACTTTACCAGACTGCAAATGGGGTCCATACCACAGTAAAGGTTAAGAACTCCATATATTTGAGGCTTCTTTGCTTTTTTTAAAAAAAATTAACATACACATATATTGTCAAAGCATCCAATTTAGTATTTAGGTAAACTAGGGTACAAAATGATCAATAACCAATCTAAAGTGTTGCAAGGAAGCTAGGACGACCTAACAATTTCACTTTCATTCCACTTATTGAACTTAGTTACGGTCATTTATAGTAGCAACTCTCATTCCGTAAGCTTGCTTTTACTAAATATGTCTAACTCTTTCTTTGATTCCATCTTCCAGTTCTTCCATAACAGTCACATCTGTATGACTTTCATCCAGTCACTCTCACCTATTTGGGTCTGAATTTTCTCATCTATAAAATTAGGGAATTGTACTTGATAATCTCTAATAGCTCTAAATCCATGACCCTCTGATCTGAAAATAGTATTTAGTATGTAGTTAATATTAGCATATTAACTGATGAATTCCATTTCACAGTTTAGTCCAACTCTTTCATTTTATAGAGGAGGAAAACAAGAAAGGTGAGGTAATTTGCTCAAAGTCACTTAAGTAATAAGTAACCATGATGGGATTTAAACCCAGGTCTTCTGACTCAAAATCTAGCTGTTTCCACTGTACCCTCTGCCTCCTATGACAGCTGTCTTCAAGGATTTGTCATATGAGAGAAATATTTGACTTGTTCTGCTTGACCCTAGAAGGTAAAATCAGGACAATTGGTGGAAGTTGCAGAGAGGCAGATTTAAGCTTAGATGTAAGGGAAAACTTTCTCAAAATTAGAACTGTACAAAAGTGTAAATAGCTACTTCAGTAACTGTTGAGTTTTCCCTCCCTAATGGTCTTCAAGTTAATAGTCAATGACCACATGTTAGATACACACACACACACAAACACACACACACATATATGTATACATGTCTGTATATGAGAGAGAGAGACTGGAGATTCTTGTTCATGTATGGATTGGATTATATCATCTCTGAAGTTCTCTTCTGACTCTGAAATTTTGTGAACTATTTTTTTTTGCATACTGAAACTCCCTTCCTGAAAACCATCTGCTATTAAAAATTTGTATTTATCTTATTTTTAATTTAAGAAATAAAACAAGCATTTCTATAACATAGGAAAAAAAAGATGATCCTACATGAAACTGTAAATTTATTATGTACAACATGCTATTTCTTTTAAATATGTAATAAAGTTATCATCTAACTTTATTTTCCTTTTCCTTTCTTCCAATTACTATTAAATGCAACAGAAGTCACGGCATCCACAATGGAAGTTCTTTGCATCAAACAGAAGACTGGGCCAAAAGCCCTCAGATGACCCGTAAATCGGGACACTTTAAAATTATAGCTGATATTACGAACTCTACCTTTGAACTGCTCTTTTCCAGTATAGCAGAATAAAAGCTCAGAATGTTCTCAAAAGCTGTATTCAAGTGTGGCTTGTGAAATCTCCCTGCAATTAAACCTTCCAAGTTTACTAGGTCACCGCTTTTGTGTGCTCAAGAGCACATACAGACACGGGCCACTCATGGGGCACATTTTAGGGCTTGTGGACCTGCTAGGGAGATAGGAGGTGACATGGACAAACACTACAAGTCATTAGATAACCGGGCTGTCTAAGTTCCCAGAAATTGTGGTAAGGCTACTGTTGTTATAGCAATTCAGCTCTTATTTGTTTTTGATTTGGTTGCAGCCACACACAAAGCTCCCAGCTCTGCTGTGCTGAGATTCCATGTGCATGAGTGTGTGCGACAGATAGGGGCAGCACAGAGTATTGTATTTCTGCCATTTATGATCCACTGCATCAGAATTAGCAGCTTCTTTGGTTCATTTCTGCAAGCCAGGGAAGAAAACCAAAGAAAGATCACAGCGTCATGGATTCAGAGCCGGAAGGGACATATTCACAAACCTCAAGGACTTGCTATAGTTTCTCCCTCCTTCTGGCCTTCCTTATTTCCTTCCTTCTTTCCCTCCTTCCATTCTTCCTTCCATACCTTTCTCCTTTCCTTCTCTCTCTTTTCCTTCCATCCTTCTTTCTCTCCTTTTTTCCTTCCTTCCTTCCTTCCTTCTTTCCTTCCTTCCTTCCTTCCTTTCTTCTTTCTTTCTTTCTTTCTTTCTTTCTTTCTTTCTTTCTTTCTTTCTTTCTTTCTTTCTTTCTTGATGCATAGGTGCAAAACAATGAATCACATGAGCAAATGTGTAAAGAAAATAAAGAGACAGCATAATGCAGTGGAAAATTCAGTGATCATACGGTCATAGAGCTGTGAAAAAACTAGATTTAATTCGCATTACTCTCCTTCATATACCACATTTATACACACACTATATTCTTGGCAAACCGTCCTGGTTTCTAAACTTAGTATTCCATTTCCAGCTTCTGTGTCTTTGTATAGATGTTTGCATCTCATGATCTCTAATATTAGCAATCATCTCAGTTGTCAGATCTGATGGTCTATTCTCAATATTCATCTGTCTTGACTTCTCTGTTACATTTGCCACTTCCGATAGGAAGACTATCTGAAGCCCTGACTTCCCTGCAAGTCGATCTAGTTTGTCCTCAGAAGATATTGACACATTCCTTTAGGCCTTGGCTGGTTTAGGGGACTCACAGTTTCAGACTGCTGATGTCTCCTTGTCACCTAATTGGAAAGAAGCCACAGGGCGTTTGGAAGATTGGATAGTGGGTGGATGACAATTGATAATGAAGACTAGGGGGCTTAGCTTACTTAGATCAAACCTAAGTGTACACAGTGCTTATGCTTGTTGAATATCTTTCTCAGTATTGTTAAATAAATCTCTTTTTATTAACTGAATGACTTATAAGTGTCTCATTTTGTTCAAATATTGAACCTAAATTCCTAGAAGACCAGCCTGACCCATGCCCAGCCTAGAACAGCACTGATGACCAGTCTCTCCTCCTGAGTAATTTCTCTTTTCTGGGTTTTTGTGACACTCTTTTGGTTCTGCTCTTACCTTTTTGACTTCTTTTCAGTGTCCTTTGCTGGAACATCATCTATATCCCTCTTCCTACCATCGGGTATTTCCCAAAGTTCCATGTTTCTGTCTATTTACTCTTTCTTGGTGACAGTTTATGTTTCAACAGATAAGATAACAAATACATACTTAGCATATACTGGAAAAATACAAAAGGAATATAAATAAATACAAAGAAGTTAAATACAAGTTGCTACATCCCAATATCATTAATTGTCTAGCGGACATTTCAAAGTGGATGTGCTATAGCCATCTCAAATAGGACATATCTAAAATGGAGCTTGTCCTTCCCTCAAACCCACTACTAAACTTCCCGATGAGGAGAGATTATCCTCAAAGAAGGTGATCAACAATGCTGATCTGGGCTGGGCCTGACTCAGCCAGTACTCTGGTGGTTTAGATTCGATATTGGAACCAAATGAGATACTCATAAGTCATTCAACAGTTAACAAGAAGAGGTTTAACTTAGTCATAGGGAGAAGGCTATTCAGTGAAGAGAGGCAGCGAGGACACCTAGGTTTGATTTAGCTGAGCAAAGCTTTGCCTGTGTTATCCATCATCATCTACCATCTAACTTTCCAAATGAGATAATATTTGTAAAAGCACCTAGCACAGTGACTGATGCACAGTAAAACTATATACATGCATATTTTCTTCCCCCACCGCCCATTTCTGTTGAGTACAAACATTCTTCTAGTCTCCCTAGATTTGTGACCTCAGCATTATCTGGGATGCCTTACTCTTCCATGCCCTATATAACCAATCAGTTGACAGATCTTGCCATTTCTACCCCTATAACATATCTCACTTCTTACTTAGGCTACTTCAGTAGTCTTGTAATTGATCTCCCCATCTCAAGTCTCTCTTCTTTTCATCCATCTTCTTCACAGTTGCTAGAGTGATTTTCTTTCGTTTAGATTTGACTGTCTCAATGCACAACTCCAATGACTCCCTGATAAATTGCAATGGCTCTCTATTGCCTTAAGAACAAACTATAAACTCCTCTGTTTGGCTTTTAAAGCCTTTCGCTGCTTGGCCAAATCTATGTTCCCAGCCATGTAATACACTATTCTACTTCCAGTACTCTGTAGCCTAGCCAAATTAGCTTTCTGTTCCTTCCCAATTACGCTCCTTCTCCTATCTCTTTGCATATACACTGGCTATCCTTCCTATCTATAATAATTTCCTATTCTCATTCCTGCCTCATAGAGATTACCTCTTTCTTTAAAAATCCACTGAAGTCCCACCTTCAACATAAAGTCTTTCCCAATTCCCTCAAATACTAGTGCCTTTTCTTACAAAATCACTTGCATTAATTCAGTACTTGTTCTGTACATACTTATATATGTGCATGCTGTCTCCTTTGATGAGGACAGGAAGTGTGTATTCTTTGTCTCTGTATCCCCAACACCTGCTACAGTGTCTGGTACATAGTAAGTGTTTAATAAATGCTTGTTCATTGATTGTTTTATTGGCTTATTTTAATGTTCAATTCCGATGCCACTTCCTCTGGGGAGTTTTCCTCACCTCTTCTCCCATTCCACCTCATACCCAGTGTCTATTGCTCTCTTTCTCCTCAAATTATATCGACCTCTGTGTAAATACTGTTATTGCCTGTCTCCTCAATCCCCATAAAATTTATGCCTCTTGAGGGTAAGGCATATATTTAATTTTGTCTTTGCATCCCAAAAATCTTGCACATAATAAACATAATACATGCCTACTGATTTGGATCTATCCCCTCCCTTTCAATGCCAGGGTGTTCTTTATGCCTGGAATTCACTCCTTCCTTACTTTTGCTTCTTGGAATCTCTATTTTCCTTTATGTCTCAGTTCTTATACTTCCTATACAAATCCTTACTAATTCCCCTTAGGTATTGGTGCCCTTCACATTTTTTGTATACATATACACAAAAACATATTTGCATATATATATATATATATATATATATATATATATATATGTTTGTACTTTATCAGGGTTAATGTTGTATCCTCCAGTAGAATGTTAACTTGTTAGCAGGATCTGTTTTTTTTTGGGGGGGCAGTGTCCTGGTTTTCTAGATTGTATCAAAGTGAC
This sequence comes from Phascolarctos cinereus, assembly GCF_003287225.1. Lineage (NCBI taxonomy): Eukaryota > Metazoa > Chordata > Mammalia > Diprotodontia > Phascolarctidae > Phascolarctos > Phascolarctos cinereus. Next base: position 111,510,594 of record NW_027555847.1, read on the forward strand.
TTGTACATGGCATAGTAGATTTTAACTAAAGTTTCTTGAATTAATCTAATTGAATTAAAGAAAAAGATTTGGGGTTAACTCCCGCCTCTATATGTGCAAAAGCTCACTGGTATGAGGGGCTTTTAGTGACTTTGCTCATAAAATGGGAGTAAGAAAATAGCTCTCCACCCAGAGTTAAAAAAAAGGATCCTAAAATATATTAGTAAGCTATTCCCTTAGTACCGTTTCATCAGCTCATTATCATTATTGAGTAATAAGACTGACCTATTGTGGCTACAAGAAGAGAAAATTTGGGTATATGGAATCACAAACATGTAGCCTAATATAACATCTCAAAAGAAGGGGCCTGAAATAGTCAAAACCATCAGCAAATGGAAAGGACTAGCTTGCTGCTGAGTTATGACACAAGAATCTCATGATGGCACAGAGAACTATTTCAGGATATGGTCTATCATGAGAATAATTCATGACCTAGGAGTTATGCTAGGTTTTATGACACCTGGAAATAGCTTTCATTTACCAAACATAGCAGCCTTTCAAATACATCCAAGAGAGGCCCATTTACATTCCTACTTGGCGTATAGATAGATGGATGGATAGATAGAGCATTTATTAAGTCATTACTATGTGCTAGGCACTGTGTTAAGTTCCCAAGCTCAGGGTGGGGCCAGGGCATAAGGAAGATGGATAGATTTTAGGCAACATAGGAAAGAGATGGCGTCAACAATATAATGAAATCCATTTTAGTGGGTGTTAATTTATGTCATTTTACATGGTTCATTCATTATTGACTCTAGTAATTTTATGTTCCCCTCATATTAGTGCTAGAGATGTGATATCAGGTAGAGATTTTTTTGCACTCTCTTTTGGAAGCAAATAGATGCATTTAAGAGAGACATAGTTATGTTCTGTTAGAGTATTCTTCACCAGATTGCTTATAAAGTAGGTGAATCTGGTGGACTTATTCATTGCAGATTACGCACTATTGTCTCAAGGTAATCTTCCTTTAAAATGTCTCCTTATCCACTGTTTCTTTCCCCTGTCTACAATAAGCTCAGTTTGCCCCCCATCTTAAAAAAAAAAAGTCATTCTTGTGCGCTTGATGAATCCTTTAACTACAATATCAATTTCATTCTTTTATTGTACAACTTTTTGACAGGTAAATAATAACAGCCAACATTTATGTAAAATTTTAAGGTTTTCAAAGTTCATTACAGGTCTCTTATTTGATCCTCGCAACAACCCTGTGAGGTGGGTGCTATCATCTTCCTCATTTTAGATGAGGACACAGACTGAGACAGGTTAAGTGACTTGCCCAAAGACACATAGCTAGTAATTGTCTGAGGTAAGATTATGACTTACCTTTTTTTGACTCCAATTCCAGTGCTCTGTCCACTATTTCATCAAGGTACTTCCGTATTCTTTTGTTGTCTATAAAATTTATCCAAAGTCCCAGATTTCCTTTTGAGAGTCTGCTTTTGTGTTTGTGACATTACGTTCATATGAATGGTCACTCTTTCTACTTATATTCTCTTACCTGCCCTTATATATATATCTTCTCTATATAATTTGTGAACTTCCAAGATGGTGAGTGATTTCCCTGTGCTGTGACATCAATTCAATCTCTTTTGCTTCTTAAATAGAATCTCTGTCTCTCTCTCTCTTTTTTTTTTTTTTTGCTTTTTGGCGAGGCAATGGGGGTTAAGTGACCTGCCCAGGTCATACAGCTAGTAAGTGTCAAGTGTCCGAGGTCGGATTTGAACTCAGGTCCTCCTGACTCCAAGGCTGGAGCTCTAACCATTGTGCCACCTAGAATCATTTGTTCTTGAATCATCAGAATTTCATTCTTAGGAGCTCCACCTCCTACCTCTCTACCTTTGCAAAACTTGTCTGCAAGGCTTGGAGTGCTTTCCCTCCTAACGTCTTCTCTTTGCAATCCCTAGCTTCCTTTGTCTCAGTTCAAGTGCTGTTTCCTACTAGAGTCCCTTTCCTGTTTCCCCTAGTCAGTAGTAATCCAACTCCCCATTGTTTTCTTTCTGTAGGAAGTAAGCTTCTTGAGGGCAGGAACTCCCGTATTTTTACCTTTGTAACCCTTGTACCTAGCACAGTGCCTGCTACTTGTTAGGTGTTTATTAAACCTTTATCAAATATGACCTTAGTGCCGCAGTCATTGTCTCAGGGGGCTCTGTTGTTCAAGCTGACGAGAACTTAAATACAGACATTTGACAGATCCGAATGAGGCATCTGGAGAGATGCAAAATTGTGAGGGGAGCGAGCTACCTGTAGAAGCATTTACGCATGTTGCTGATGTTATACATGGCATAAAGGAAGCTTCAGTCATGTAGTTTAATGAGACTAAGCTTTGTTAACAAAAAACCTGGGTTTAAATTCTGACTGACAATTCATACCTATGTGAGCTGAAGTACATTACCTCTCTAGGCCTCTCTGCTCTGTAGAATGAGACGGTTTGGTTAGTTGACTTATAAGTTCCATCCTAGTCAGAATTCCCATGATTAAATTAAATTTAGTTTTTCAAAAAAAATATTTATAATTTTGTGGGGCTTCTCTGGAAATGCAAAGTTACTCGATCTGTTTCTTCTTGCTCTGTGGATACTCCAGGTTGGATTGAGAGAGAAGCCAAAACCTACCTAGCATTCTGGCAATGTTCAGGGAACAAAGCACTCCTGTACATGCTTGTGCCTGTGCCTGTGGCTATGTGCATAATGGAGCCAGCATGAAAGATTAGAATGGCTGTGAGTTTGCAGTCAAAAGGCCTGAATTTGAATCTTGGTTCTACTAATTGGTAAACTTCAGAGTCTTTGCTCTGCTCTGGGAGGACTCTTTTTAGGCATAAAATGAAGAAAGGCTTAGAGGATTTCTAAAGTTCCTTTGAATTCTAGATCAAATTTACATACAATCCACACACGTGTATTGAGAGAGACATAGAAGTATAATGGCTAAGTCAATGATGAAATTGTCTTGGAATCAGAAAGATATGAGTGCAAGTTCTCTTGCAACACTTTTGGCTGTGTGACCTTGGAAAAGTCATTTAAAATAATACATGTATACATTTATATGTATACCCACAGTATCCTTCCTTCTTTCCTTCTTTCTTTCCTTCTTTTCTCCTTCTCTCCCCCTTTACCCCTCTCTTCTTTTTCTTCCTTTCTTTTTTCCTTCTTTCCTTCTTTTCTTTCCTCCCTTTCTCTTTCTTTCTCTCTCTCTCTTTCTTTCTTTTTGTCCTAGTGAGGGCTCTTAAATGGTTGTTTTTGAAGTATAGACCAATAGAAAACTTGTGATCATAAGCCCACTGGAGCACTAACCTGGTAGACCCCTGGACTGAATGAAAAACCCATATATCTTTTTATTTCTATATTCATACATGTTTATCTAGACCTGTGATTTCATTGGTATAGTCAGCTCTGGGAAAGCAAACTCTCTTTGCCAGTGCAGATCAGCAACTTTTACTCAATTTATAGATTCAAAAATTTGCCTGAGGTATTCAGAGGTTAAGTGGCTTGCCCAGGATCACAAGCCAGTATACATACATATGTACATATTTACATACATACATATATACACATCTAAACACACATGTGTAGATATGTGTATATATACAGAGATTATTAATTATACATGTGTGTACACACAGACATATGTGTATATATATGTATATATAATTCTTAAACCCCAGGTCCCTTGATTATGAGGTTGCCTCTCTATCCCCTATAAAATACTGCCTTTCATCTATTCTTATATATTTATACAAATACATACACATATATCTATAAGTAAAAGCTTTTTCTTGTCTTCATTTGGTATGGATATTAGTTGACTCAGTTTCTTAATATATCACATAGAAGTGAGTTGAGCTGTTGCTATTAGTAGGCTAAAACACTCCCAATATTTATTTAGAGTATAAGTCTACCGGTCAAATTTTAGGTTTGCCCAATTGGAATGCACAAATGTTCTTATTTCAAACCATTTTATTTTACTGTATTACACAGTTTACTCTCAAGTCTATGGCTACTTAATAAATTTTACAATTTTTCCCAGGAAAATGTGTTTACCTAAAACTTGAGGCTTTTTGAAGCCAACCTATGGAAATAAGCTTTATTGGGATACATCAGTTTATTCAGCTGAGTGATTGTAATGCAACCCCTGGCAGACTAGGGCTGGAGATAATATATCAAGCCATTTATCACAAACCACCAGGGATTGCATAGCTGGAAAGTATTCCATGTTTGTGGAAGCTTTTTACATATGAACAAATGATAACTAATGAATGAAGGAAATAATAAAGATCTGATTTATTTTGTCTGGAAAAAGATCACAGGCAAATAATTAAGCTCCTAAACAAAACCATCTTCATTTATGTATTTTTACAAGTCAGTAATACTCTATCAGTATTCTAGCGGAATTTTGTTAAGAGATTTTTTACTTTTCCATTGCCTTAAATTGTTTTGCCTAAAAATCTTAGAAGTATTTTGTTCAGTTAACTTTTATTATGAAAATCAGTATGCTATGTAATAATAGCTGCTCTGTACAAACCCTATTCTTTCTTCAGGACCAACACAGATATTATATTCTCCAAGATGTCTTCTCTGACTGCCTGGTATGCCAATGATCTCTTTCTTTGACTTCTTGTTGAACTCATAGTTGAATGATAGATTGTGTTGTACTACTTTCAATTTGCTTTAATTCAGTTTTTTTTTTCTTGCTTCCCAAAGTAGAAAGTAAGGTCTTCAAGGCCAGGCCCTTTAGACCTATACAATGATAGGATTTTAGAGATGGAAGGAACTTGAGAAATCATTTAGTCAAAAACCCTTATTTTATAGTTGAGGAAAGAGACTTAGGGAGCAGAAGGAACTTGTCCAAAGTGCCATATACAGTAAGTAGTAGAATTTGAACCGGAATTTGAATTGAGGTTTTCTGACTTCAAACTCAGTGCTCTTTTCATCATACCATGTATCCTGAAGCTGGATAAAGACTTAGTGTCAAAGTCAGGCCTGGAAGTCAGGTTTGTGGAATTCAAAGTCTGGGACTCATTCTACTACATCATGCTAGCTTTCCATGTCTTATGCTTCTATCTCCCTCCCATCATTTGTCCTAATGCTGAGCAAAGTGCTTAATAAAATACTTGTTGATAGAAAATCTAGTCACTTCATAAGTAAGAGAGCACAGTGGCTTTTAAGAGTAAGGCAAGCATCAGAAGAGAACTAGAAATTCAACAAATGAGTTCAAGGTTCACATGTCATTATATTTTTTCACCCTCTGTCAATCAAATTTAACCTTTTTCCTAGAGTATCATAGGGATAACTTCCCTTCTATGGTGTGTGTGTGTGTGTGTGTGTGTGTGTGTGTGTGTGTTTTGTTTTGTTTTTTGTTTTTTTATTGTTCTGATCTGGAATAAATAAGAATTTTCCCCTGTTCACAAAGAACTGCTTTTTGCCTACAAATAAGTCCTTTCAGCTCTACTTATTTAATAACACAATGTGTTACTAAATATAGTTTTTCCTGGATAAGAGTACCACTTCTTCAGCACAGCCCTGGCCCTACACAGGATTTTAAAGTAGATGAAGTTTACCTTCTGTGCCTCAATACGCTATCTCCCCTTTCAGTGCCTTGCGTCCTGCCTTCAGTGCTTCTTAAACCCTGCTCTCATCCTTCTCGGGTAGAGGAAAAGCACTGGAGAAAACCCTCACTGGATCATTTGCATTTTTAATTCAATTCAAGAAACATTCTGAAAGTGCAAAACTTCATTTGCTCCCAAGTTCTAGAGAATTATGAGATTCCTAATATATTTACTGGTGGATTAGTGTCCATCATGAATGAATGAATGAATGAATGAATGGATGGATGAATAAGCATTTATTAAGTACTGATTATGTGCCAAGCACTGTGCTAAAGGTTGAGGATGCAAAAGTGAGATAGTAAGGTCCGTCTCTTACCACCTACTTCTGTCCCAGCTGAACAATTATGTTTCAGAAAAGTGGGTAGCAATGGCTAATGTAACTAAATTAAAAGGAGACTTTTACTAGTTAACTCCTTATCCAGTCAACTGGCTTACTTCTTAAAAGAAAACTCTACTGAAAAAACAAAACAAAACTAGAGCCAGCAGCTGGGAAAGGAGGTATGGAGGTTATAATGGAGAAGCTGGGATTTTGTCTCCAACCTTTACAGGTACAGAAGGAGCAAGCTATAGGGATCTTGTTAAGAGGGAAGAGAATTTTTATTGGATTCTTCTCTTACACATGTGACTTGACTAGAGTGTGAATAGAGGGAGGAATATGATGATGGTGAGGAGGAGGAGGAGGAGGAGGAAGAGGAGAGGAAGAGGATGATTTTTATGATGATGATGATGATAGTGATGATGATAATGATCACTAATATTTGAGGCCCTAGTATTACAGTGATTCCTTTGGTGGTAGCTATGCTCAATAAAAATTGCTGAGACATATTGAGGTACTTGGTTTTCTGGGTTCCTCCATGGTTTCAGGGTTTTTTTCCCCCAGCCTGACTTGTGTTTCATTGATATAGAGGAAACAACTGGTGAATATTGATAACTGCTTTGCAATTTTTCCTGGATAAGAGTACCACTTCTTCAGTCTTGAAGAGTTGGTTGATGCCCAGAGAAGATGCTGAATGACTTGTCTAGAGCTACATAGACAGTGTTCATTACAGTGAGGACTCAAACCCAGGTCTTCCTGACAAGAGATAGGCTCTTAAATTGCTATATCCCACTGCCCTACTATGCTTTCAGTACTACTAAGAAATCGTTGTTGTTGCTTCGTTGCTTGTCCTTCATTCTTGAAAAGGACCATGGCATCAAAGAGATAATTCCATGACATGCAAGTGAATTGGATTTAAATGAGAGAGGGTTATGCAAAGTCACCAGCCTCACTTGCTCTTCCAGAGCCATATGGTCCAGTGGTTACATATAGATCAGGATGACTGGAGATGGCCCTGGATGCAGTGGAAGACCTTGGACTTTTTAAGCTAAGGTCTATAACAGGTCTTAGTTTGACTGAGACAGAGCCCATTCAGTGATTAAGGACAGGTGAGAAATGAGGCAGAGAATGGACTCTTTATCTAGTCAAAAAAAGAAAAAAAATCATTCTGGGAGGGGAAGACCTTCAGGGTTTCTGGTTAAAATACAAACAATTGTTATTTACATTCATTCTGAGCCAATCATGGCACAAACAAAGACTAATTGGGGCTTGGACTGGGACTTATTCTTGGCCAATCAATGAGAGTTAATCAATTCAATCAATGAGAATCAATAGTGATTCAGAGCGCTTTTTTTATATGCTTATAGATAGCTTTGATTTCTTCCTCTGAAAACTGCCTGTTCATATCTTTTGACCATTTATTCATTGGGGAATGAGCTCTTAATTTTACAAATTTGTCCTAGTTACCTATATATTTGAGAAATGGGACCTTTATCAGAAAAAAAAACTTGTAAATTTCCCCCCCTAGTCTCCTGCTTTTTAAACTTTTTGGCTGCATTGGTTTTGTTTGTACAAATCCTTTTCAATTTAATGTAATTAAAATTATCTGTTTTACTTTTTGTGACCCTTTCTATCTCTTGTTGATAAATTATTCACTTATCCATAGATATGACAGGTAAAATTTTCCATGCTCCCCCAACTGGCTTATAATTTTACTTCGAAATCATATACTCATTTTGACCTTATCTTCATATACTATGTGAAATGTTGGTCTATTCCTAATTTCTTCCAAACTGCTTTCCAGTTTTCCTAGACATTTTCATCAAATGGTGAGTTATTTCCTCTAAAACTTGGATTTTTGGGTTTTCAAACACTGCATTAGTATAGGCATTTATTACTGTGTATTGTGTACCTACACTATTCCATGATTCTACCACTTTACTTCTTGGCCAGTATCAGATTGTTTTCATAATTATTGTTGTATGATATAGTTTGAAATCTGGTACTTCTAGGCCACATTTTTTTCACTGGTTCCTTTGATATTATTGACCTTTTGTTCTGCCAGACAAATTTTTTTTTAGCTTTATAAAATAATTCTTTGGTTAGCTTGATTTATATGGCACTGAATAAGTAAATTAATTTAGGTAGAATTGTCATTTTTATTATATTGGCTTGACCTAACCATGAGCAATTAATGTTTCTCCAATTGTTCAGATCAATCTTTATTTTTATGAAAAGTGTGTTGTAATTGTGTTGATGTAGTTCCTGGGTTTGTCTTGGCAGGCACTCTCATGTATTTTATATTGTCTGCAATTATTTTAAATAGAATTTCTCTATCGCTTCATGTTGGACTTTGTTGGTAATATGTAGAAATGTTGCTGATTTATGTGGGTTTATTTAATATCCTGCAACTTTGCTACAGGTAATTGCTTTGGCTAGTTTTTTAATTGATTCTCTAGGATTCTCTAAGTATGTTATATCATCTTCAAAGAGTGATAGTTTTGTTTCCTCATTGCCTATTCTTATTCCTTGAATTTCTTTTTCTTATATTATTACTTTAGATTGCATTTCTAACATATTTATATTCTAATACATTCTAATGTATTTCTAATAATGGTGATAATGGGCATCCTTGCTTCATCCCTGATCTTATTGGGAAGTTTTCTAGTTTATCTGCATTACCAAAATGCTTGCTCTTTGTTTTAGATAGATACTACTTAAAATTTTAAGGAAAACTTCATTTATTCTTATGCTTTCTAGTGATTTTTTTAAATAATAAGAATGAGTGTTATATTTTGTCAAACCTTTTTTCTGCATCTATCGACATAATCATATGATTTTTGTTGTTTTGTTATTGATATGTTCAGTAATGGCGATAGTTTTCCTAAGATTGAACCAGCCTTCATTCCTGGTATAAATTCCATCTGGTCATAGTGTATAATCCTTGTGATATATTGCTATAACTCCTTGCTAGTATTTTACTTAATTTTTTTTTTTTTGCATCAGTATTCATTAGGGAAATTGGCTTATGGTTTTCTTTCTCTATTTTGTTTTCCTTGGCTTAGGTATCAAAATTATATTTGTGTCATAGAAAAAAAAAGTAAAATTCCTTCTTTACCTGTTTTTCAAGCATTTTATATAGTATTTGAATTAATTGGTTTTTTTTTAAGGTTTGGTAGAATAGCTTGTAAATACATCTGATCCTGAGGTTTTTTTGTTTTGTTTTGTTTTGTTTTTTTCTTAGGGAGCTCATTTATGGGTTGTTCAATTTCTTTTTCTAAGGAGCTTTTTAAAAGTATTCTTTTTCCACTCGTGTTAATTTTGGCCATTTACATTGAAGTGGAACTTTGAAGACTGGCCTGAGTTCACATTTTGCCTCTGACACTTGAAAGGTATATGACCATGGGCAAGTGTCTTTCTTTGACCTTTAGTTTCCCTAGTTTGAGGAGAATGATACCTTGTTAAATAACAAGAGTTCCCTCACAAATTTGTTGTGAGGATTAAGTGAGATAGTATATACAAAATGTCATAAATTTTAAAATATATATAAAACATCACCTCTGATTAGTGGGCCCCTGGAAATATCAGTATTAATAACTGGTCACTGTAGAGCAAGAACCCCTTTCTTGGACCATTGGTGTCCCCAAGTACTCTCTACATTGGCAAAAACTCTAAATGCACTGTCCCCCCCCCCAATTTAAGGTACCTTTTATAATCTTGTTTACATCATTAATATTTTGATTACCTTTTTCTTTACAAATGCTACAAAAATAAATGTCACTAAAGTTCATATTGAATTGATACAAATCCCTAGTTGAGTTTGAATTAAACAGGTTTTTATGCAGAAAGTTATTTTCTAAGAAATAATCCTTTCTTCTTTTCATATGTAACATTCAAGTGGGAGTGTCTCTGACAATGTAGAACCTCATACTTACCCACAAAAGCATGTGTGTGTTAGGGAGAACAGAAACAAAGGGAAACATTTAAATATGAAAAACCAACTAGTATATGGGGAAACATAGGGTACAGGGAGAAAAGCAATAGATTTTTGCAGGGTAGGAAGTTGGCTGCTTTGTTTACACCAATCTGATCTCACACAGGCAGATCTACATTGCCAGAGAAGGGCTACTACCTTTTTTAAAGCATCACAGGGTTCTTAGAGCCAACCCTGTTAGGAGGAATATTATTCCCCTCACCACTTTCACTCAAATGAAATCAACAGTACTGATTTAATAATACTTCAGTCTCTAAAGACTTTTTTTTGTGCCTTTAGTTTTAGAACAGTTATAAACAAATGAGCTGAGACCATAATGCCCTGATGCTCTAAGTCCTGACAATAGTCTTCAGTTTTTAATAATTGGAAGGTATTTCCCCAACCCTTTAAACAATAATAGCTGACATTTATATAGCACTTTAGGACATGTGAAATGCTTTACAAATATTATTTATTTTGTCCTGAAATCAAGCCTGGGAGGTAGGTGATGTTACTACTTCCACTTTACAGATGAGGAAACAGAGGCATACAGAAGGCAAATGACTTGCTTATGGTTCACATAGTAATTAAGTCTTTGAAGACAGATTTAAACTCAGGTCTTCTCAACTCCAAATCCTGTGTCCTATCTACCTTGCCACCTAGCTGCTACCAAGATGCCTTTAAACTATTGAACTATTCACATGTAAACATAACCTTATATCCTTTAAAAGATAATTTAAGTTTTTATAGTTATTCCATAGTTCATTTTCTGGCCCAAACTACTTGAATCCCATCTGGAAAATGTACCCCAATATTTTAACAGTTTTAATAATAAAATCAAAGATATTCTCCCTATTTTCAAGGCATTAAATTGTTCATCTATGAAAAAGCAAATATCTTACATCCTTTATCAGTTAATTTAATTATTTTTTCTTTATGTAAAAATAGGTTTTTTGCCTCTTTCACTACATTACTCCACTTCCTTCAAAGAACTTATTTTCATGAAAAGATAAGAATGATAAGATCAATATGTCACAAAATTATAGACTTTTAGAACTCCATAGGTCTTTAGGAATAATTTGGTTCAACTTATTTGTTTCATAATTTTTTCCTAAATCAACTCCAAATTGGCTTCTTTGAAATTTTCATCTAATCATTCCTAGTTCTGACCTCTATGGCCAAACAGGACAAGTCTTTCACATGACATCCCTTCAAATACTTGAAAAAAAAAGTATTATCTCCCTTCCAACTCTCCTCCACCCTAAACATGCTGCTTCCTTCACTCAATCCTCATATTTAATGGGCTCAAGGCCTTTAACTGTCTTGGTTGCTGTCCTTTGGATATTGCCTGGCTTATCACTATTTTCTTTAAATCATGGAGCCCAGGACTGGATATAGCACTCCAGATTAGGTCTAATAAGGGAAGAATACAGTCAGGCTACTACCTCTCTGCACCTGGAAACTCTGATGTAGCATAAGATCATATTAACTTTTGTTGTTTTCCAACATAGCCAAGTACTGTTAGCAAGATGAGACAAGCTTGAGTGATACTGACATCATTGCTTTTCTGATGAGTATTCCATGCAGTCACATTATAATTTAGTACATAAAATTAGCAATAAACTGTTGGGAATTTATAATAGCACAGTTCAAGTATAGCAAGGTATGGTGGAAAATAGCCATTTTCCTTCAGAGTATCAGCCATTAGATAATCCTGGAATATTATTCAATCACATAGTTTATAGGCAGCCAACTCCCTGGAGCCACATTCATCCACCATTAAAACAGCACCCAAATCAGGTGGGTGAATGATGAATGACTGACTTACACATAAGCATTTTCTTCCCTATCCCCATCATTATACACTCCTTTTGGGCTTACTGATGTCAGTAACTTAAAAAGGAACTTTATGAAAGAACTAAAGAAAGTACAATCATCATCATTGCTATTTGCGGATGAGGAAGCTGAGGCACAAAGAAACTAGCTATTTGTGGCCAAAGTCACAGAATCAATAAGAAGCATCCCGGAGATCTGATCTCTGTTTTCCCTATTTTACACTGGCTCTCCCATGGCCAGCAATATAAGGCTGAATGTTTTTCTGATGAGGTTGATGAATGCCATTATCTCCAGTGCCATAAAGCATCAGAGTTCATTGAATTAGGCCCATTCATTCTGAGCATCTTTAGATCTTTAGAGTTACTAGATTCTTCTTGGGTGTCCAGACTGCATTTCCTAATTTCTGTCTTTGAATAATAACACAAACAATTCATTATTAGACCATTTGGAGCGCTTCACTTTTTCTATCAGAAAATAGCAAATGTTAAATTAATCTTCTTTTATGACAAAATGAACTATGTTGTTTTATCGCTATATCTAATGCATGTTATGTCATAATAGATTTTAAAGATTAAGATATAAAAAGTTTGAGAAAGCCATTTACCTGAGCATACATGTATAGGCACACATATATACAGAGGATTTGTTTATAAGATTTGTTTATCCCAGGGTATCTTTACACTGTATCAAGTGTGAGCTTTTTACTGGTAGTTATGGAAGTATTTGATCAGCTGCCTATGAACATGAAACAGACCATACAAAATAAATAGTTGCCAGGCAAAGCAGTGCCTCACACCACAAGTGAGCACACTGAGAATCATAAAAACTCATAGAAAAGTGTGTGTCATCACGAAAATATTTTTTTCCCCTAACATTTTGCTCATACCCTCCCATAACAATCATAAAACCCTTTCCCATGAGCCAGCACCAGGGCACTTAACGCCTGACTTATAATAATGCTTTCCCTCAACCAGCAGAGCTTTCATCTGGGTCTATTCCGATGCCAATCAGACTTCATGATAAGTCTAAATGTCAAGGGCTGATAGACATTCTGCTGCAACTTCATGTGGAAGTTAATTCTAAGCAAGGTCATAAAAAATTCAAAGTGAAAATAAATTGGAGTCAATCTGCCAGGTTCAAGTCTAATGGGATGTAACAAAGTTTCATCTTCAGAGCAGCTCTCTGAGAACTAGGATTCTTTTAGTATCAATAGAGAAAAGAAAAGGAAGAGGCATTCTGTTTATTTATTATATTTTTAAATTCTCATAGTGGTCTGGGTTATTTAAGGATATCTAGAGGCTACATTTCAACATCTGGTGTCCCTCATGTTATCAGCTTAGTTCTTCCTCTGGACCCAGTTATGGTAGGGTGTTAAACATAGCTGTCATTTCTTCATTCATACCCAAGGCCCAGGATGTTTGTTAGCCAGCTTAAGATGAGTGATACAGCCTGGAAAGAACCCTTAACTGGGATTACAGTTGTGAATGTTCCCCACTTCCACCTCCAGAAGCACTACAAAAGGAAAAGGCTACTCATATTGAGGGAAGTAAAACTCTGCTCTTTCTTCACAGCTTTGTAGCCTGGCTATCCCATTGGGCTGCATTGATGCATGGGAAAGAAAGAATATTTCTTGCAAAGTTCCACTTTAATTCCTCATAATAAAAAGGAGGTGCTCCTGCTTCTCAAAGATACTTCTGGTAGGGTACAAATTGGAAATACTTCAAGTACAGTCTTAGTGATAGACTTTATGAAAAAGAATTGAAGTTTGACCATTAGGTGATATATTGTTTTGGGCATGGTGACACATGAAGCAGAAGAAAAAAAAAAGACAAAATTGTCCTCAATCTTCTGTGGCCCATTTCTGCTTCCACAGTGATGGTGATAGAATAACGAAAAAAGGAGGCAGAAGCTGCAAAGAATCACAGTTTTTACACACCTAAAAACATAATTTTTAGCCGATGGTTCAATGACTGTGAGATCTTTGTGGAACAACCAAAGAATCGATTGATTTCTGGAAGAGATAAACCATCCTTATCAACAACCTTACCGTACATTGAAGTAGTCATAGCATAATGAATAGAGTTGGCCTCAGAATCAGGAAGCCGTATGTTCAAATTCTACCTCTGATACATACTGGTTTTATGATCTCCAGTTAAGTCATAACATCTTCTTATCCCCATGCAGTTCTCCAAGACTATAAATTGTGTAGAAGGCACCATACTGCATCAGCAGAGGTAATTTCCTCATCTGGAAACATTCTTTCTTTCTTTTTTCTTTTTTCTAAAGATTCATTAATTTATTTATTTTTACTTTTCAAATTCACTTCCACAAGATTTTGAGTTCCAAATTTTCTCCCCATCTCATCTCTCCCCCAACCCCAAGACAGCATGCATTCTGAATACTTTTCCCCCTAATCTTTCCTCCCTTCTATCTCTGCCCCCCCCTTCTCTTATCCCCTTCCTCTTCTATTTTCCTGTAGGGCAGGATAGATTTTTATACCCTATTGCCTGTATATTTTATTTCTCACTTGCATGTGAAAACAATTTTTTTAACATTTGTTTTTAAAACTTTGAGTTTCAAATTTTCTCCCTTCCTCCCTCCCCACCCACCCCCATTGAGAAGGCAAGCAACTTGTTACAGATTATACATGTGTAGTCATACAAAACACTTCCATAGTAGTCATGTTCCGAAAAACTAAGTATATTTCCCTTCATCCTCTCCTATGCCCCATTTATTCTATTATCTCTTTTGATTCTGTCCCTCCTCAGAAGTGTTTGCTTCTGATTACCACCTCCCCCAATCTGCTCTCTCCTCTATCATCCCCTCCCCCCCTTTCTTATTCCCTTTTCCTCTATTTTCTTGTAGGGTAAGATAGCTCTCCATACCCAATTGAGTGTGTATATTATTCCCTCCTTAAGCCAAATCCAATGAGAATAAGATTCATTCATTTCCTCTCACCTTCCCCCACTTTTCCTCCACTATAAAAGCCTTTTCTTGCCTGTTTTATATGAGATAATTTACCCCATTCTACTTCTCCCTTTCTCCTTCTCCTGGTGTTATCCTCTCTCACCCCTTAATTTTATTCTCCAGATGTCACCCATTCATCTTCAACTCACCCTGTGCCCTCTCTCTATCAATCTATCTATACATATAATTTTTTTCCCTCCAACTACCCTAATACTGACAAAGGTCTCATGAGTTACAAATATCTTTCCATGTAGGAATGTAAACAGTGGAAACATAATTTCTACCCTATACTAGTAAAATCACAGGCTTGGTCTCAATGGAAATAATAAATAAAATCAGAGGGCAGAGAAGTTATACCCAAAGAAAAGGATGGCATACCACTTCTCCCTAATGAGGTAAATGAAAGTGTTGGAAGGGTTAATTTCATCATGCAGCCATGGGAAACAAGAAATATCACTTCTGAGATTACTTGTTTATCTCTCCTTGCACTATTTATGGTGAGTATAAACAAAAAGAATGCTACAAAGATAACCATAGCTTACATGCAAACATCACTATAGTGAGCACAGTTGAGGAAGAACAAGGAACAAAATCCTCAGGGCTTCATTTCCCATGGTGGGGCCTAGTGAGCATTAGTCACTGGGAGAGAGGCTGCTAGACTACATTTTCAAGGATTCTATCTCTCCTCCTTTAGAGTAGTGGTGTCATCAGGCAAGGGTTGAGTCTAGGAAGGAAACTTTGAGAAGGTAGGAGGCTTAAAAATGCTAGGAAACCTAGTGCTGTTGTCAGATGGGAGGGCATGGTAATGTCACGGTATCCCTAAACTCAGACATCTAGAAAAGTCTCGAAAATTTAGGAGGTGAGGTATGAGGTTTTATCAGATCTTACCAAATCTTCTTGATTATAACTCTGTAACCTCTTTCATTCATCCTTTTATTTCCAACAACAAAGCCACCACCCTAGTTTGGCCCCATACCACCTCTAGCTTAGGCTCCCAATCAGGCTCCCTGATTCTACTCTCTCTTCTCTTCAGTTTGCCCTCCAAAGCTGCCAGATAATGTGACCAACCCACTTCCTCAAAATTTCAATGGTTTCCCACTACATTAGTATTCTTGCAGAACTGCCTCAGTGAATGCAATCAAATCATTCCCCATGGCATTCACTGCTCTTCTCTGCCCCTCAGAATCAGCATACACTTGCAAGACTCAAAATTAGGAACCATTTTTTTGAAACCTTCCCTTACACTTCCAGTTAGGAATGCTATTTCCTGACCCAATGTTCCTTGCATTATATTTATTTGTGCAGAAGTAGTATCTCATCTGTATCTTATTCCTCCCTCTCTTCCCCCTTGCCCTGGAAGAGCTTCCAAACCAAGTTGTGCTGTAATTTGAGCATCAGTGACCTCAATATGAAGATGAGTAGAGGGGAAGTTTAAGGGAACCTTATAGGTTACTCAGGAACCTTATACTTATATATCAAGAATACTTTCTTCAATGTGGAAAGTTCCAAGCAATATCACAAAAAAAAAGAAAAAGAAAAGAAATTTTCTAACTTAAAGCATCATTTTTTAAAAATGGTTGTGGATTGGGGCAGCTAGGTGGTGCAGTGGATAGAGCACTGGCCCTGAAGTCAGGAGGACCTAAGTTCAAATCCAGCCTCAGACCAAACACTTGACACTTACTAGCTGTGTGACCCTGGGCAAGTCATTTAACCCCAAATGCCTAAAAAAAAAATGCTTGTGGATCTGGAAGTCATTTTGGAAATCATTTCAGAATCAGTTATCTATGCATGTAGTCAGATCATAGAATGATTAGAGCAAAAGTGAAATTAACATCACATTTTAAGAAGTAGCAAAGATGAGGAGACAAGGCCTGAAATTACAACAGCTCCAACCAGACTTATTTAAATAAGCTGTAGACACTGAAAGATAAAAAAAAAAATGAATAAAAGTAAGGACATTGACTCTGATTAATTCCCCACCTTAGAGAAGCTTAATGAATACAAAACAGTCTAGAAACCATTTCAGTCAAAAAATGCTCAATCTTCTTGCCAAATGAAGACTCATGACAGCCAAGATCAGCACCAACTTAGAGTAGAAAGTTGTTTGCAAAATATAATGTAGGAGGATGACAGGAAATTACTGGCAGTATAGGCCTCTGAAAACAGCAAAATGCAATGGAAGTTAAAATGAGCCTATAGAAAGCTTGGCATGGGACCCAACTAATTATATTACACAAAGAGATTTATGGGTGAAACTGGAAAGAGATAAACACATACTGGAGCAATTTTTCCCATGTTTCTACAGCAATCTAATCTCATCATCAATGACAAAGGAACTACCACACTTGCAATAGACTAACAGATCAATGATCTGGTATACGATATACAGAGACAGAAAGGACACTTAAGAAGACAATGTTGAAAAATACTGTTGGAATTGATCAAATATATGCAGCATAAATCCATGCTAGAGGCCACATAATTTTAAGGGAACTATGGAATCAAGTTTAAGGACCTATAAAAAAATCGAAAGATTCCTATAGAATGAAAAGAATCTCAGATGATATTCTTATTCCCCTGCCTAAAAACAACAACATCAACAACATCAAGAAATGTTACCAAGATATTAATAGCCATTGACTTATGTGCTTTCTTTCTGATCTCTATAAAGTCTTTATAAGAAAGGTCTATTCAAGTATTATGGGTATCCTTGATGAAAACATGAAAAAGAAGCAGGAAGCTTTCTCAGATGATTTTGCATAATACATAATATTTTTGGTCACAAAATTGACTGATAGGGAGTATGGAGAATACAAATTCCTTGTGTTTTAATTGTTTGCTGATTAAAAAAAATAGAACAAAACACAGGCTTAAAAATTCTTCTCCAGCAAAATGTCTCATCTAAATGTTAAAATTGTATATGATGTCTTGATTCCACAGAGATCAGTCCTTTTATTTTCTCCTCAAGCCTCCCAAACCACTCTCTCCATTGTCTTTCTCAGCCAAGAACTTCATGTTACAATTATTTCTTTTTCAATCCAAATAATACATCCATCTACACAGTAGAACAAAACAACATGATTGTAAGGGGAACAGTGAGTCTCCATTTCCTACAGCTTGGTTTAAATCTATATGTATTTATAAATGTTGCATTCAAAATTTTCTCGCTTATCTGTGCTTGCTTCTGAACTTGCTTCAGTTTCCTTCTGTGCATTCTAAAAATGTTTCAATAGAAATATTTTTTGTATTTAACAACACCATTGCAGATCCAACTTTCCCACACCCTGCCCCAATTAAAAACTGAGAGAAAACAAACCTTATAACAAATAAGCAGTCAAGAAAAATGAATTCACACAGTGACTCTGTCCAAAAATTTATGTCTCTTTCTTCACCTTGAGTCCATGCATTATCAGAGTTCTTAAGTCTTTTATATTTATTACTCTTTACAATGTTGTCCTTGTATATATTGTTCTACTGGTTATACTCACTTCATAGTTAACAATACCCATGATTCTCTGAAATTGTCTCATTTGTCATTTCTTAAGGCACAGTGATAATCCACTGTATTCATAAACCACAGTTTGTTTGGCCATTCCCCACTTGACATGTATACTCTAAGATCCTAAGTCATTGCTTTTATTTTATTTCCCTTTTAATTTTCCCTTTCAGGATAAGTAAGTTTGTTTTGCTTGTGACTGTCTTCCCTGATGTTATCCTATCTCTCAAGCCACTCTCCAACCCTAGTTTGTTTCCCTGTTGAATTTGATTTGTTTTTTACACCAGACTCCCTATGTGTGTTCAACTCTGCCTTTTCTATTTCAGATAATTGCCCCTGGGCATATAGAGCTCAGGAGAGAGACTCAGGACAGTTTTGTGCAGTTTTTGGATGGAAGAAGTTACTCATGTTGTTTTCACATTACATTTCCTGATTTTTATTCCATCTAGTATGAATTTCAGGTTTCTGTTCTAGTAAGTTTGTAAGATCTGGGTGCCCTGCCTCCCATTTAGGCAGCCATCTTGGCTAGAAGTCCTTAACCTTAATATTTACTGAGAAAATAGGGTCACAGAGTGAGCTACTTCTCTCCTACTCTATATCTCATTGCTTTCATTCCCTATTCCCTCCTTTTTTATTTTGGTCTCTGATGAAAAGATGGCCCTTATCTTTACCAGAACCAATTCCTTTACTTGTTTCCTCACAATGCCTTCCTCTTGTCTTCTCTGGAAGATTGCTGGAATAATTATTTTCTTTTTTTCTAAACTTTATTCCCTCCCTATCTACTGGTTCCTTCCTTGCTGCCTATAAGTGCACCTATACCTCCTCCATCCTTAAAAATCCTTCACTTAGCCCAATGTAGCCTTGTTATCATCCTATATCTCTTCCCGCTTTCACAATAAACTAGAAAAACCTATTTCCTTTGCATTCATTCCTCTCACCTCACCCACTTTTCAACCTTTTGCAATATAACTTTAGACCTTATATCTTAATGGAAACCACTCTCTTCAAAGTTACCAATCATCTTGTAATTGCCATATCCCATGATCTTTTCACAATTTTTTTTTTTGTCCTCTGAAGCACTTGGCACTACTGACCACACTTTCCTTCTGGATACTGTGTGCTTTCTGAGGTTCTGTGACAATGCGTTTCTTTGGTTCTCTTCATGCCTATCTAATCACTCTTTCTAAATCTTTTTTTCCTGAACCATCATTCTTATCCTGACCCCTAACTGGAGGTACACACAAAGCTTCTATTCTGGGCTTTTTCCTCTCTCAAAACTCCCTCAGTGATCTTATCTGCTCCCACGGGTTTAATTATCATCTCTGTTCAGACAACCCTTAGATCTATATATCTAACCTGAGTTTCTCTCCTAAGTTCTAGGTTTGGATCACTGTCTAATGAACATTTCAAATTGGCTATCCTAAAGATATCATTAACTCATTATGTCCAAAGGAAAATTCATTATCTTCCCCCCAAGCCCACTTTTCTACTGAGTTCCCCTGTTTTTGCAAAGATCACCACAATTTCCCCAGACATTTATGTATATAACCTGGGGTATGTCTTTGGCTTTTCACTCAAATTCATCATTATTTATAATCAATTGCCAAGGCTTGTCAATTGTACTTCCATAAAGTCTTTGGAAGTTGTTTTCTCATCACTTACAGAGCCCCTGTCATAGTTCAGGTCCTCATTACCTCTCACTTGAACTATTTCGATGGCTGTTTATTGAATGCTTTTTGTTATAATCTTCAGTGGATTCTTTTTACATCTTTCCCTTGGGTTTTGTTATTAAAATTCAGAAAACTGATTATTTTGTGGATTTATTTTGTACTTTATTGAAATATTGTCTTAATTTTTTTTTGATGCTCTGGATGCGTTTAAGTAAATCAACATATCTTCAGCAAACATTGATGATTTTGTTTTCTCTTGATTTATGCTTATTCCCTTAATTTTTTAATTCTTGCATTATTGTTATGGCTAGTATTTCTGGCATCTTATTAAATGATAGTGCAGATAGTGTTCACCCTTGCTTTATCACTGATAGTAAGAGAGAACTTTCCAGTATTTCTGTTATAAGTAATACTTGCTTTTGGCTTTAAATAGATACTTCTAACCATATGTAGAGAGAGTCTTTTATTTCTATGTTTTTTAGTGTCCTAACTATAAATAAGTGCAATGTTTTGTGGAAGCCTTTCTCCCATCTAATGGCATAAGTGTGGGATTTTTGTTGTTTCTGTTATTTATATAATTGATTATATATCTATGTATACACACAATTTTTTTCCTAATAATGAACTATTAGTAAATTTCTGATATAAATCTAATCTGATCATAGCAAAATGACTTTGAATACCACCTCTTTGCTAATATTTTATTTGATATTTTTATGTGAATATTCACTTAAATTAGTGAGAAAACTGAACAAAAGTTAGAAAATATAACTGTTGAATAAGAAATGAGAGAAGACAAAAGCTTGTAGAGGAACCAAAAGACTCTTACTTATATATTATGAATATTTTCTTCAAGAAGACTATGATCTAATACTTTTTGTCATGTTGTATTTTTAACTTTCATTTCCTCCATTTTATTTTTTGAGGTGTACATTGGTTTAAGAAGATTTTCTAGCTCCTTGTCTAAGCTCTTTCGTCCTTCATCCTTTTCATTAATGGCTCTGGTTTTATTTATTTTCTCTTCTTTCATTTCCTTTATAAGGCTTTCTAATCAGATTAGAGATATTATGGTCCATCCATTCTGATTTTTGGGGTTCTAGATGTAATTATGCAGAATTTTTTTTTGACATTTCTTTTCTCATTACTTTCTCCTATGTTATATTAAGAAATTTTTCTTTGCTTACTTGATTCTTCAGTCTCTTTGTTGTTTTTCTGTGAGAATATCCTTGTGAGGATTTTTCCCCCCTTTCTGCTCTTTTATTTGTTGATACTATTTTACTTTATGTGGCTTTATATTTACTTTCTAGACATTTTGAGGTGGTGAGGGGATTTAGACTCATATGTAACTTTTGATTCAACCATCTTTCTATCTTTTGACCACATCTCTGAGATCATAAAATCACAAAATTTCAGATTTGGAAGAGACCACTGCAACTATTTAGTCTGACTCACATTAGGACTAGGAAATGAATGGGAATAGGAAAAGAATACCTGTTAAAGTGTGCTCAACAAGTGGTCTTTGCGTGAAGACTGACAATGAGGAGGCCTCCTCTACTTCCCAAAGCAATCTACTTCATTTTTAGATAGCTCTATTTAGTAAGAAACTGTTTTTTTTTAAAAAACTGGCTTCACAACTAATCCTAGTCTTTTCAACTTCCATCAATTGTTTTTAAATTCTACCATCTAGGCCCAAACAGAAGAAATAAAAAATTTCTGCTAAATGACAGTGCTCAAAGACAGTATTTAAATCCCTTGTAAATTTTCTCTTCTTTAGGCTAAATATCCCCAGTTCCCTCACCTCATATGTTATGAAATGGAAGTTCTTTGCCAATATGGTGGTCCTCCTATGAATTTTCTCCAATGTCTTCCCTATACTGTGGATATTTTCAAAGGGATTTCAGTTTGGATCTGGGTTGAACTAGATGGACTTTGAGCTCCCTACCAACTCTGATGTCGTAGTATCTATGATATGAATGATGTGAGCTGTAGTAAAGCCATATTGTAGATGAAACCAGCATATTAGATGATTATCTTATGTAAGTTCTGAAAATATTACATTAGAGAAATCTGAAATGGGCAGCAGATGCACAGGATACCAAATGGTTAAGATTCCTAAAGGGGGTAGACTGCTTGAGGCATTAGCTCACTAATGGAGAATGATGTATTTGGCCATGTGGATCACAGTAACAGCCATAAGAGATGGGGCCAAGTCAGCTCCTTAACCAAGCAGGAGGACTGATTCAATTCCATTTATTGGGTATCAGCCAATCACATTGAATACCCGCTTCCTTTCAAAAAGTGTTCATTTCCCTCTGACTAAATTTGGCCAGACAGAGGCAACTTTGTGGCTTTCTAAGCAGATTGAATGGTTTTACTACCATCTGGCACCATAAAACATACTCTACATTCCTGAAACTCTTGTGTCACGTTTATATAAGCAGTGCAAAAGGGTATATTTTTATTGACAGTAACATGCAAAAAAGTCTGACTTAATTTTATTAAATTTTGTTGTTGTTCATTGTGTCCAGCACATCATGACTTCATTTTGCGGTTTTCTTGGCAAAGATGCTGGAATGGTTTGTCATTTTCTTCTCTAGCACATTTTATAGTTGAGGAAACTGAGGCAAACAGGGTTAAATGAATTGTCAAGGTTCACATAGGTAGAAGTGTCTGAGGTCAGATTTGAACTCAGGAAGATGAATCTTCCTAACTCCAGGCCTGGAACTCTGTTCACTGTGCCACCTAGCTGCCCTAAAAGAAATAGAAAATGTGAGGATAAACTTGTTGAAAGACATTCCTGGACATCCTCAATATCATTGTCATTAGTTTTTGAACAGTAGACCACTGTCCACTTTTATAAATTCCCTCTAGTTTGAATGATGTAGTTCTCATTCACAATTTCCTTTTGTAATTCAAGCCAGCAACACAATGTCTATAACATCTAATCCCAATGTATACTTAAAATGGATTGCAAGACTGGTCTCATGAATTAAAAGGAGCATATTTCTTGCCTATGACAACATGATTTGAGAGGTGCCAGCCTCGACAACTATTAGAAAATGTTAATTCTACCGCCTTTCTTTTCAACATGATTGTTTCATTTTGGCCAGGTCTTGAAGATTTCTCTACCATTTGCAACTCTTTCTAAAATGGAAATATTTCTGGAAGAGATTCCATTTTAGCTACTGTAAACTAACAGCTGGAGATTATACCTTAGTTATTATCAGCTAGACCTTAATGACAAATTAACATCCAGCTGGGAGTAAGAATGAGGCACAGGATTTACCTTTAGGGTTTAGGAGAGAAAAATGGGGTGATGACTAAGGGGCTGACAGCAGAGGTTGCTAAAGACAGATTTTGCTTCACAATTTTGCCAAACACTGGCCCTTAAGAAAGTCAAAATTTAGGTCTCAGATGGGATTATATAATCTGGAATTTATCTTTCAGACTATCCTCCACTCCATTTCATAGATAAGAAAACAGAGGCCTAAGAAAGATTATATAACTTACCCGAGGTCACACATAAAGAAGCAGGGCTGAGACTGGGTGCCAGATCTTCTAGATTCTGTATATAACTTTGCCGTTCTTCCTTTAGCCAGATTGATACCTTCAATCCCTTGAAACTTGTTGATTTTAGTGAATGTGAGATTTGAATTGGTAGACTTTCCAAAATGTTTGAACAATTAGCAAATTGGGGTGTTCAACTTTTTTTTTTTAAGGCCAAGCTGAGAATAAGGTTTATACGAACACTCCCTGCCTGTACTTTAATTTGCGATAGTGACTATTTCTATGTAAGAGTCATTACGTCTCTAACTGGAGTTTGAAAGAAGTTTTCAATGGCCTGTAAGGGCTCAAAATGAGAAGCCATTGGGAAACAGTCCATTAAAAGGGCAAAAATAGAATTAGTTTTTAGTTGGCTCAGTTATAGAAAGAGCTTAAGCTGGTGAGTTAAACTGAATCATCTGATTCAGCTGCATTATCTGAGTAGAATGAGGAAATGGATCCTTGACTTTCAGCACTAAGCATTGTTGGGTTTTTTTAAATTAAATCATATTGAATAAATCAATGTACTAAAAAAGATGAATTTCTCGATTCTGATAATTTTTTTTTTAAGCTTCAATTCTTTCTTTCAAAATTTCAAGAAGTTTAAATTTTCCCGAAGAAAATGATTGAAATAGTCATTTGTCTGAAGGATTCAAACAGCCATTTTTTGTTTGCTTGTATAGATCTTTAACAGTTTTGGACAAGATTTCTTATTAGCTACCTCCCTGTGAGATCCAGGTTTACTGAGAAAGGTTATCTATTCAAACAGTGGTTTACATTAAAGGCTGTATAACGTAGTAGATAGTGTCAGATTTTGAAAGAAGATTTATGTGTAAATCAAACCTCTGACACTGTGTGGCCATTGACAAGTTTGACTTTTCTGAACCTCAGTTTCCTCATCTGTAAAATGGGCTAGAAGTCCTCTAAGGTCCCTTCTAACTCTATTTCTATGGTCTTGTAATCACTGTGTAGCTGTTTATATGGGCAGAAGGGTTTTCTTATGTGTGTAGATCTCTGACTTGCAGCTCATTTCACACTGTGCACACACTTTCGTTATGCGAAGGTGCACAGTGTGTTACAATGAACAAACCTGATTTACGGTTAGATGTCTCATACATTGTGTAACAATGGGATTGTATCTTGTTATACCTCTTTGGCAAATCTAATTTGATGGTTTTGTTTCCCAGTCGCTGTCTTCAGGAAGCGACAGGAAACATGTTTTTGTCACTTCCCAGAATGTATAAATTATGCACTCAGACATTCTGCATACTAATTTCATTAAAGGATTTCTGAAAAATAGCCCCTTATTCAACATATCTGGAGAATGGAGGGAATATTCACATTCTGGACCTTTGCTTTCTTTGTCCAGTCTGATGAAAATTTCACACTTCAGAGTGCAAAACAATACAAGGGAACAAGATACGTGAAATGTAATTAACATGTATGAAGTCCTTACTATTTTGTGCTGGATCTTGGGAGTACAAAAGGCAAAAATTAAACAGTCCCAGTCTTCCAGGAGTTTGCATACTATTGTGATGACAGTGGTAGTTGGTGGTGGTGGGAACAACAATAATATCTGTACAAATCAATCAGTACAAAGTATATGCTTTTGGTTTTGGCCAGGGCAGGTGATTTCATTGCTATAGGGAAACTTGTATCAATGAGGATCAACAATTGTGCTAAAACTAGGCAGCTAGGCGGCACAGTGAATAGAGCCCTGGGCTTGGAGTCAATAAGACCTGAGATCAAATCTGACCTCAGATACTTACCAGCTAGTGACCTTGGGCTGGCCACTTAACCTTTGTTTCAGTTTCAACTCTGAAATGGGAATAATATCATCTACCTCCCAGGATTGTTGTGGGGATTAATGGCATAATATTTGTAAAGCTCTTAACATAATGTCTGACACATAATAGGAAGTATCCAAATACTAGCTATTAGCTAGCTGTAACTAGGATTCTTAAGAATTTCCTGGGGCATTTAGAAGATTCATTGACTTGCCCAACAGTCACACAGACCAGAAGAGATCAACTATCTTGCTGCTGTGTTCTTAGATAATGGTCAGGGGCTGTTTGCTGCTGCTGTTTGTCCTTCGTTCTTGAAGAGGATCATGATGTTAAGAAGGTGGTGCCATGCCTGCAAGTAAGTAGTATTCAGGGTAGGGAGGGTGATGCAAAGTCACCAGCCTCATTCTCTCCTCCAGAGCCATCTGGGTCCAGTGGTGAAATACAGATCAGAGAGGTTAAATAACTTGCCTACAAATGCACTCTAGCACATGCTAGATATGAGACTTGAACTCAGGTCTTCCTCATTCCAAGGTGGGCTTTCTATCCATTTAAAAAAATGAATGAATGAAAAAAGCATTTATTAAGGCCTCAGTATGTATGAAACACTATGATAAGTTCCAGGGATATAAATAGAAAAGCAAAAGTGCTTTTCTTCAAGGAGTTTATGTTCTTTAAAAAAAAAAGCCTTTTTTTTTTCAATTCAACCAGAGATAATAAATATTTATTAAGTGCATACTATGTGCCAGACATTGTGCTACTAAGCACTGAGGGCACAAAGAGACATAACAGTCCCTGCCCTCAAGGAGCTCACATTCTAATAGGGGAAAACAATGTAAAAAAAATTGAAAAAATTCTATTATCTCTTCCTCCTACCTACCATATCCATTAAAAATCAAAATCAAAATCCTTATGACAATTATGCATAGTCAAAATAAATTCCAGCATTGGCCACATTAAAGAAATATACATCCCAATCTGGCAGCAGTGGATAGAATGGTGGGCCTGGAGGCAGGATGACTCATCTTCCCGAGTTCAAATCTGGCCTCAGACAATTTCGAACTGTGTGACCCTGGGCAGTCACTTAAACATGTTTCCCTCAGTTTCCTCACATATGAAATGCAATGAACAAGGAATGAGAAACCACTCTAATATCATTGCCAAGAAAACCCCAAATTGGGTCACAAAGAGTCAGACCTGACTGAAAAATGGCTGAACAACAATAAACATCCTATTGTAAATCCTGAGTCTCATGTCTCTGTCATGAAGTGGGCAGCATATTTCATTATTACCTTTCTGGAGTTAAATTTGGTCATGGTTTTGATTGGAGTTTAGATATTTCAAAATTGTTTTTCTTTAAAATACTGTGGTATAAATTGTTTTCCTGGTTCTGTCCACTTTATTCTGTATTACATTCATATTCCATTTGTTTTCAGCCATTCTCCAATAGGTAGGCAACCGCTTAATTTCTATTTTTTACCACCACAAAAAAGAGCTGCTAGTAATATTTTTACATAATGGGCCCTTTCCCCTTTCTTTAATTTCTTAGGCTTAGGTTTAGTTTTGGCATTATTGGGTGAGAAGATAAGTATGTAGTACAGGGTAATAACTTTGGATACAGTTCCAAATTCTTTCTAGAATGGTTGGGACAATTTAAAACTCTACCTAATGTGTTTTTCCCTACAGCCCTCCTGACATTAGTCATTTTCCTTTTTTGTCAACTTTGCCAATCTGATGGGTGTGAAGAAGAAGCTCAAAGTTGCTGTAATTTGCATTTTTCTAATTATTAGTTATTTGGAGCATATTTTCATGTAGTTGTTAATAGCTCAGATGTCTTCCTTTGAAAACTGCCAGTTATATCATTTGACAATTTGTCTCTTTGGGAATGATTCTTATTTTTATAAGTTTGAATGAGGTCTTTATATAGCTTAGAAATAAAGTCTTTATTGCTTCAGGCTCTCATATGCAATGCTATGCAAAATAATTTCAAGAGGAAGAAGAGAGTACTAGATACTAGGAGGGGAGGGGATAAGGAAAAGTCTCAAAGAAGAGATGGCACCTGAGCAGAAAAGTGGTGGGAGGTGCAATGTTGTATATGAACAGCCAATAAGAACAAGGACAATAATAATTGCTAGCATTTATAAGGTTTGAAGGCTTGCAAAGTAGTTTCTATATGTTAATCTGCTTAAATATTATCAATTATAGAAGCAACTTGGGATAAGGGAAGCTTGGGCAAGTCACTTAACCTCTATTGGAATAAAGAAATTCTCTTTGATTTATCTAAAAAAGCCATAGAGGTATTGCCCTTTGCTTTGGTAGAGGGAATTCCCACATTAGAAGTTACTTATGATGACAAACTCACAGATTCTCTTTGAATCTAGTATTATGTATACACAGAACTGTAAAGTTTTAAACATCACTTTTAGTTTATTTCAAGCATATAGAAACACCTCTGGGTAGACGCAGTTTAACTCAATTTCATTTTAACTTAATTTCTAGGAATTTCAGAATAGATACACAATGCCTGATAAGTGTTGAAGTTGTTGCAAGAGAATTCATATTTTGGGTAATAAAGATTAGATTAGATCAGTGTTTCCTAACTTGGATTCCATGGTCAACCCAAGATGTTTTGTGGATAGATGTCAGGAGATCCATGAATTTGGATTGCCAAAATACCTTGTCTTTTTTTCACTAATCACTATCTAAAATTTAAATTTAACATTTTCATCAAATATGTAAAAAAAAAAGCCAAACATGATTCTGAGAAGGTGGTCTCTAGGCCTGCTCAGAATGACACACAAAGGAGGCCAATATTTGCTGGAATTCTTGATCTCTTAGGTCATGTCAAATTTTAGCTACTAAATTTCTTTTCAATCAGATCATGTCCTCATTATTCATGTCTCTTTTCCTCTGAAAACTGAAAGTTACTTAGGTTATTTTAACTATTGAAATCTTTTTTTTTTTCAACTGGCCAAACTAGTTCACTAATACATCTTTAAAACTCATACCACAGTACCACTGAATTGAACCCCAGGGTTCTACATAATTCAACAAGTATACATATGCACAATTTCATATGCTTTTAATGGTTCAGCTGGTCTCTCCTCTGAAGCACTGGGGGAGTGAAGCAGTGTAAAGATATATCAATCCAGTGCTTCAAAACAAACATACAAAAAAAGTCAGGGTATTTCTCCCTCTTGTTACTTTAACATGAGGAAAGATAGAATCCACTGCACTTATAACTGACAAAAGAAATGCAAATCACAACAACCCTGAGGTTAGACCTCCTATAGCAAATTAGCAGAGATGACAAAAGATGGAATAGTCCATGCTAGAGGGGTTGTGAAAAAAAAAGGCACGATAACATGATAGTGGATTTGTGAAGTGGTGTGTGTGTGTGTGTGTATGTGTATGTATATATGTGTGTGTGTATATGTATATAATCTATGTATATATACATACATGTATATATATATGTTATATGTACATATATATGCAACAGTTCTGGACAATAATTTAGGATTATGCAAATAATACCCCAAGAAAATCATTGCCAAAAAGAGAGAATATGTCTACATGTATATGCATATATATGTATATGTATATATGTGTGTATACACACATATATACATATACATATGCTGTTATAAATATAAATATATATATACCAAAATATTTATAACAACATTTTTGTCATAGTAAAGAACTGGAAAGAAATGGATATCCATCAACTGGGGCTAATCGAATTGTGGTACATGATGAAATGCAATATTACAGTTTTGTAAGGAATAACAAACCTGGTGACTACAGAGAATCATGGGAAGTCTTATATAAATTGATAACAAGTGAAGTAGGTACAGTCAGGAAAATAAAACAATATGAAAACTACAACAATATAATGGGAAGAGCAATTACCAGAAAACAATTGAAACAGAAAATTATGAAATTACAGAAATCAAGCTTGTTTTTAGAGCTATGAGCAGATACATCTCTCCTCTCCTTTGCTGAAGTGGGGCTCCATGGGTTTGGAACACCATATACAAAATAAAATTTGATTTTTTTAAATATCCCCTGATGGATACAGGGGAAAATGTAAGCAATGTAAGAGGAAAAGACAGGAATAAAGTCTTACTTTATTTTCTCTTTCTTACTTAATTTTGTAGATGAGGAAACTGAGACCCAGGAAGATTAAATAACTTTACGGTTGTCACATAAGGTGTAAGTGTCAAGAGTAGGACGTGAACTCAGATTCTCTGGCCCTAGAACCATTATTCTTTCCATTACACCATACTGCCTCCTTTTAACTTGTATAACTCCCACAAGGGTGAGCAAAGCACAGTACTTTAAACATAGTAAATTTTTGTTGAATTAAATTGAACTATTTAACACATCCCTTATCTGTGTCCTAGCCAAATTAGACTATTCAGAATTATAAGATTTAGAACTAGAAGGAATATTAGAGATTATCTCCCTCTTCCTTTCCCTACAAATGCACCTTGTCTTTCCTGCCTTCTTGAAGTTTTATTCTTGTCATTTCCTCTATCTGAAACGTTTCTCTCCCCAGGCCTTCTAGCAGAATTCTAGAAACAGTGTAGAGGAAAAATCGGTGGATTTGGGTCAGAGAACTTGAATTCAAATTCTAGCTCTGTCATTTAGTTCCCATGACCTTAGGCAAGTCATTTAACCTCACTGCAGGGAGGGGGCAGTTTCATCTACAAAATGAAGAGTTTGGGATAGGTAACTTCTAAGGTCCTTTCAGCTATTAGTCTATGATTTATGATCCTTGAGACTACATGAAATTTAACTCTTTGTGGGAAGCATTCAAATATGTTCCAGCACCCAAGATACTCAACCATAGTATCTTGCTAAATAAATACTTGTTGAATAAATGAATTTACTTTAACCTGCTATAGAGCCCTGAGTCTTTAATTAGAGACTTCTGTTAACAAATATATAAGAATGTTTTTCTTTTATGGGTCATACTCAATGAACTGACACTGGAGCAAGACTGAATTTTTTAAGGTGACTTCCTTCTTTAAAGTGATGAAATTTTGCTTATCAATTTATTGCACTTTATTATCTTACCTGCATACAAAAAGATGAGGCTATATTAGGTTTTCTTCCTTTCCTCACTAAAAAGCTCATTAACATCTGTCAGGAAGGGCTATGATACGACTGCTCAAATCTGTCGGAGTTGAAACTTTTTGTAAAATGGTATTAGTTATATCAAATGGAGACATTTTGGAAACAAAGCTGAGCAGATATCAATTTAAACCAATACTTTAGTTCTGGTAAGAGGGTGGGGTATATAAATACTCTGAATACCATTCCATCATGCCTATTACTTAGCTACTTTTTTGATGGGAAAAGAAAGATGCAGCTCTTTGGGAACAGATAATCTTCTGGTTTACAGAGAAATGTATACAAAGGGACAACCCTGATTGCTTGCTAGAAATTCTTGCTAGAAGCTCTGGCTCCAGCGGTAAGTAATGCCATAGTGGAGAGTGCAGTGGTGCTGGAGCTGGAAGACCTGGATTTGAATTTCAGCCCTGCTGTTTAATACTTGTGTGACCTCAGACAAATCACTTTACCTTTCTGGGTCTCAATATTCTTCACCATAAAATAAAAGGATTGGACAAAGTGACCTCCAAAGACCATACTAACTCTAAACGCTATGTTAGAGAGAACTCTAGGAATAGAAACAAATTCTTGTGTAATAGGGGGTTTGGTGCATTCTTAGACTATTTAAGATGGCATTACCCACATGGAAGATGTTGGAGGAACTACTTCTGGGATAGTGGAGAAGAGCGGCCTGTGTAAACAGGATGTTTTGAATTGTCATGCCATGTGGTTGAGAGCAACTCTTTTTGTGGGCTACTAAAACAAAACTTAGACAAAAGTGTCTTTAAAACTGACTGAGCAATTGGTCAGGAGTTTCCCCTGCATTTATGTGTGAAGGTGAAGGACTCCTTCACTCACAGCAGGTGACATCATGTAGTACTGGGGTGGGGGGGGAAACTGAGAGCTATATACCTTTAGGCCACATAGCCTGAAAAACCAGAACTAGGTTTTGGCCTTTTGGTTGTTTGGTTCATTGCTGTTGTAGCTACAGGGGGTGCAGTTTCTAATCTGGCCCTGTTCGTTGAACCACTAGCATCTGGGAATTCAGGAATCCCAGCCCAGTGTTGTAGCTAGCTCAGCAATGAA
This sequence comes from Phascolarctos cinereus, assembly GCF_003287225.1. Taxonomy (NCBI): domain Eukaryota; kingdom Metazoa; phylum Chordata; class Mammalia; order Diprotodontia; family Phascolarctidae; genus Phascolarctos; species Phascolarctos cinereus. The sequence goes on from NW_027555847.1 coordinate 111,542,021, forward strand.
GTCCAGTGGAGCAAATTTTGGAAACTGTTAGTTTAACTTGAACTTGGTGGGAGAAACGTTATGTACCCTGAACCTAGGAGCCTTTGGAATAGCAATGCTTCTAGTCTCATATCTAAAGCCATCATTCTTGGAAGCAATCCCTATGGAAATAGAGCTTAACAACTTTTCCTGCAGGTGCTATAACTACATCTTGTTAAAGACCCAGGAAAAAAAAAAGAAATTCTTGTCACCAAAGTCTTTTACTTTGTAAAATGGTTCAACATCAGAAACTGACATGATTTGTCAGTGGAAATAGCATTAGAGAAGAGGCTTTTACTCACTGCTTTGACACTGTACCCTAAGGACCACGGGTCCTCTCCATCTGATTTGTAGTCCAATCCTTCCATAAGTATTATATCTCCTATCAGAATGTGAGCTTCTTAAGAGTAGGGACTATTTTCTTTTTGTATTTCTTTTCTTTTTGTATTCCTAGCACTTAGCATAGTTGCATACAGTAAGTGTTTAATAAATGCTTCATTCATTCATTCATTCATTCATTCATGTAGGAATTGAGCTAAACTGTGAGAATTTGAGCTTCCCTCTCCAGAGAAAAAGATGGTTTGGGGGAAATAATCCTGAAGTGTTGGGAAAATGTTTGCATATTTATTTTTGCAGTATCTCCAAAGTAAATATCTTGGTAAAAGGGAATCTCAAGTTAAATGTTTAAATGGACCCATGGAACCCTAAAATGGAGAGCACATATTCGTTTGGGACTTAAGCTGATGGCAAGGGAACAAACCCCCAAACATCCTTAAAGTATCAGAGAAACCTGTGTGTTTTTGTGGGTAGATGGAGAGGTAGAATGTAACAGGCCTGGCCCTCAAAGAGTGGGGATGAAGAAAACATGTTAAATTAGGATAGATATTTCACAAATATTTGGTATCACTATTCTGTCAGCAAGACAGGAAATATAAAGGTCTGAAGAAATAATAGTCAACATTTATATAATACTTTAAGGTTTGTAAAACACTATGTATTATATATACACACATATATACATGCATACATATACACACATATGTACATATACATGCACATATACATGTATACATCTATATGTATACACATATATCTATAATTATACATAATTATACACACTCACGCATGCACACACACACACACACACACACACACACACGTATATAAAATTTCATTTGTTACTCACAATCATCCTTTGAGGTAGATGCTATTTTTATCCTCATTTTACAAATAAGGAAACCGAGACTGAGAAAATTTAAGCAATTTGCCCAGGGTTGCATAGCTCATAAATGTCAGGAACTGAACTCAGGTCTTCCTGACTCCAAGTCCAGTGAACTATCTAATCTACTACAAATAAATGCTATTAAAAGTTTACTTCATTTAAGAATATTTCTTATATGTATATCACTCCAATTTTGCTCCCTTCCTTTAGTTTCCACTTTAGAAAAATCTCAGAATGAATAAAATATGCCTAGTTCAACTTCTTTTTTCTTTACCACTTTTCCAACTAAACTCCTCTCTTCAGACTTTTGGAGTATCAAAATCTGATCATAAGAAAGGGATCTTCTGGTCATTTGTATAAAGATCTAAATTACTTTAAGGATTAAATAGTTACTTGTTCCAACGGTATTTACATTTGGGAGCAGCTAGGTGGCACAGTGGATAGAGCACCTGCCCTAGATTCAGGAGGACCTGAGTTCAAATCAGGTCTCAGACACATAACCCTTACTAGCTGTGTGACCCTGGGCAAGTCACTTAACCCCATTGCCTAGTCAAAACAAACAAACCAATTGTATTTGCGTTTTTAGCAAATAACAAAAGCTTCAATACAATACAAATCAAAATCTAATACTCCAATTTTAGGCAGATGCTTTGAGGGAGCAAGAGAAACACATACTCAAGCTTTGTGTGTTCCTGAATGAGATCTTCTCTAATTGGCAGAACTAGAAGGGAACTTAAGAGATCATTTAGTCTGACCTGTTATCATAGATGACAAAACTGAAGAGATAGTGACAAAGGAATTAAATCCAAGTTTTCTAACTACAAATCCAGTTTGCTTTCCAAAGTGCCATTTCCATTTCAATTCAGTTTGATAAACATGTATTAAGCACCTACTAGGTGCTAGGCAGATGCAGCTAGGTGACTCAGTGGATAGAGCACTGGGCCTGGAGTCAGGAAGATCTGAATTCAAATCTGGGCTCAGATACTTACTAGCTGTGTAACCCTGGGTAAATCACTTAACCTCTGTTTGCCTTAATCTGCTGGAGAAGGAAATGGCAAACCAATCCAGTATCTTTGCCAAGAAGACACTATGGACAGTATTGGCATATGATGGTACAGTCATGAAGTGTCAGATACAAGTAAGCAACAATATGTGCTAGGCATCGTGCTGAGCTCTGGTGATACAAAGTAGGCCATAAGGGATGTTGAATAAGGAGGCACTTTTCCAGAAAGATCATATTTTTACTGTTGCAGTACTCTATGGCTAGGTTATTGTCCATGAAACTGTCATAAACAAAAATTTAAGACCTAACTGAATGATGAACTCTGAATGGAACTTCTGCTGGCCTCAGCTGAGTGAATTTGGTTAGGCAAATATTCAGATAAGTTAAGGCAAAGTCAAAGGCACTTGTGGGAGGGGGAGGGAAGATAGCATTATATAGAACAGGAAAAAGAGATATCATATAGTGAGTCTAATAATAGCTATTGTGCAAATCTCATTCAGTAAAAGCAAATCTCATTTCCTTTAACTTGGTGACGTTAAGGAGCTATGCATTTAGGGGTAGATTTTATTGAAATAGCAGGGTGGGGCCTTGGAATGAGTATGAGTAAAGGCAGAAAGGATGACAGAGTACATAAAGCTCTGTTAGTCTTAGGTCACCTGGCTAGACCCTGTGATCTCATTCCTAAGGCTCCACTTCACCAAAGAGTTGCACTTTGTTAACTCTTTGAACTTGAGGTCCAGATGAGATCCCTAGAAATAATCTGGTCCATCCAGCTGCCTGCCTTTAGGCAGAACTGCCCCCTGAAACATCTCAGACATGTGGCTAGAACTTCCTGCTATAGGTGGACATTCCACAGACCCAAAAAATGCCTATTTGTTCACTGTTTTTCCCCTATCAACTCTAGTCTAATGGAAATTCCTTTGTTTGGTTTTGCTTTTACAAAAACAAAGGAAGAAATCTGTTTGTTCACAGACTTTCTTCCTACTTCTGTTTTTGGTAACATTATTTAAAAACAAAGTATTTGCCAAAAGGGAGAAAGCAAAATCATGTTAATAATACCTTCCATGGAATAAAAAAAAAAGACAAAATTCGTCAAAAGAAAAATAACATAAACTACTTCTGAGATAGTGCAAACTTTCTGTTTTTAGGGAAATCAGCTAGTTTTGAAAAATCCTAAAGTTATATACACACATATGTGTATGTGTGTGTATATACATACAACTATATCTATATCTATATCTATATCTATATCTATATCTATATCTATATCTATATCTATATCTATATCTATATCTATATCTATATCTATATCTATATCTATATCTATATCTATATCTATATCTATATCTATATCTATATCTATATATATTCTTACTAAAATAATAGTCAATACTATGACTATATACAGGTTTTATATATATATATATATATATTTATATATATATATATATATATATATACCCACACATATGTATCCATGTGTATGTACATATACATACCCACACATATACACACACATTTCTTTTTTACCATCTTATTAGAGCTTCAGAATTTTTCAAAGTAAACTAGATGATTTCCTTGAAATTTCATATGTGAATATATGTACATATACATATATATACACATATATGTTTATATACACTTATATATACATACATGCATACTGATACATGATAGATAGATGGATAGATAGATAGATAGATAGATAGATAGATAGATAGATAGCCTCCTGTTCATAAATGGATATAGTGCTCTTAAATGTTGCCATCTGGTGGGAGTTTAAAGTCAAAACATCAACCCAGACATTCATTCAAGAATAGAAGCGTAGTTAAGGAATACTTGGCTCTTCAGTGTGGGAGGTTAGACCATTTTGATATTGTAAAAAGTAAGACAGGTTTGCTAAAAAATATATGTACGTATGTATGTATGCATGTGTGTATGTATGTATATATGTACATATATACATATATGCATATACACATACACACATATGTATTATATATGTATACGCATATACAATACATATACAATACATATGTATTGTATATGTATATATACATACACACACATATATATGTATATATACATACACACACACACACACACACACACACACACACACACACACACACATATATATATATATATATATATATATATATATATATATATATATATATATATATATATATATATATAATGAAGCAGCATGGATGAGGAAGGAAACCCAGAAATGTTCTGTCTGGTGGCATGGTGCATCAGAAAGAGCCCAGGACTGGGAGTCAAAAGATATGTATTCAAACCCTGGCAAAAGATGTCTCACTATTTATGTAACCTTGAGTACAGCGCATTATGGTGGAAAGAATGACAGATTTAAGATCAAAGGACATGGATTCTAATTCTGGCTCTATGACTTACTACCTTTGAGGCATAAAGAATATCAAATTTAGGAAACTTGACTCCTGTAAATATATAAATGTGCTGGAAGATTAGTGAATGCACAGAGTGTCCTTTTCCCAACATGGAAAAGGGGTGGGGGGATGGGGGCTTGCTTCTGGGAGAGTTGTGAAATTGAAGCAGCTTGGAAAAACTTTGGAACATGTGTAGATATTCAGTTACTATTAACAGCATGTTAATCATGTGGTAAATGGCAGCCTTTTGACTGGTTGTGTAGCTAAGAGCTAGGGGTGCATTCAAAAGATGCCAGCCAACCCAACCCTTGATCATTTCTCATTGGTTCTCTCTCTCTCTCTCTCTCTCTCTCTCTCTCTCTCTCTCTCTCTCTCTCTCTCTCCTTCTCTCTCTCTCTCTCTCTCTCTCTCTCTCCTCTCTCTCTCTCTCCTCTCTCTCTCTCTCTCTCTCTCTTCTCTCTCTCTCTCTCTCTTCTCTCCTCCTCTCTCTCTCTCTCTCTCTCTCTCTCTCTCTCTCTCCTCTCTCTCTCTCTCTCTCTCTCTCTCTCTCTCTCTCTCTCTCTCTCTCTCTCTCTCAGAGGATTTCTTTGATTGGTTTTGACTCCATAACTGATGGCAGCTGGTGAGAGATAATGTAAAGGGAAAGGCCACAAATGCTCTACCTTTGGGGCTTACATGTGATCCTATAAGAACAATCTTTGGTCCTTTACCTTGTCATTTTGGGGGGGGGGTAAAGGGGAAAGTAATTAATTTGGAGGCAACAACTTTGTGAATTACAAAGGGCCAGTGGAGTAGTATCTGGCAGCCTGGAAGTCAAGAGTCAAAAGTTAATGTCTGGTTTTACAGCCAGTCTTGAGGAACAAAGACTGCAGGGACCTAGCACAGATGTAGCTGAGACTAGGACTAATTAGGTACTGATAGTGCATTTGGATCTGAATTTGATAGGACCAAGGATCTGTAGAAACTATTCTAAGAGTGAGCCCATACTTCCCAATGATCTAGGTGGTATAGGGAAGAATGTGACTCCATAGTGTGAAATGGGATTTGTTTTGCTTTTGTTCTTACTGTATTTTAAAAGTAAATATCTCTTTGTAAAAGTTAATAGATACTAAGTAGCAAATGAAACTGTGGCTAGAAAGAGGGTGAGGATGGCACAAGTGGTGAGGTCTCGAGCCAATGACAGTAGAGAAAGTTATTATGAACCCTCAGTGGTACCTTTAGGTACCTGAACCCTGAGGCCTAGACACAGATATCTGGAATAGTGAACTACAGCTAGACTCAGTTATAAGATATCTTTTTCTTTTGGTGAGTAAACAGGCATGTTCTGCAACAAGTGAAATAGGGATTCTACTGGATACTTTAACACTTGTGATAGAAAATATCTTAGATAAAGAAAAGGTTTAATTGTAACAAATATTATTTATTCAATTGTATATGTACCTTTATAATAAATTAATTAAAGGGCATATACCTATATTTGTATTTATCTGTAAATATTTATGTGTACTGTGTAAAAGAGGCAATATGAACTTGGGTAATCAATCTACTATTTATTAAATGCTCATTATTTATTATGCACCAGGAATGCAAGGACAAAAGAAGCTTACATACTATGAAGAGGGGAGAGGGCCCCTGTGTATTTATGGGCATATACAAAACATATGGAAGAAAAATATTGGATACTTTCCTGAGAGACCAGGGAAAGCCTTGTAAATGAGGTGCTGTTTGAAGTAAAATTTGAAGGAAACTAGGATGCTAAGGGGCAAAGGTGAACAGGGAGTGTATATCATGCATGATGGTCAGCATGGAAAGGCACAGACGGAAGAGAAGCAATGTGAGTGTGTGAAGAACAGCAAAAAGATCAGATTGACTCTACTGTAGAGTAAGTAAAGGAGAGTAATTTGAAATAAGCTTTGGAACCTCTCTTCACCTTAGGTTCCTCATCTTTAAAAATCAATCATCAAAGAGTTAGTAAGAAACCACTATGTTCCCAACCTTGTGCAAGACCCAATCAATTCAAAACCAGAAACAAAACAGAGCTTGGATTCTGCTTATTACCTCCAATGTCCATTCAGTCTCTTAATATATCACACCAAACTAGTCCATCCCTAGCAGCATAGAGAAGCAAGTGTTACAACAGAGCAGAGGAAATAGAAGGCAGAGTACAAATGAGGAAAGTGTCATGTGGGAAAGGAGGGGGTTTAGGGAACAAGTATTTATTACGCACCTATGAGATGTGCCAGATTCTTTACAAATATCTCATTTGAACCTCACAACAATTCTCTGAAGTGGGTGCTATTATTATCCCCATTTACAGTTGAGGAAACTGAGACAGAAAGAGGCAAATTGACTTGCCCAGAGTTATACAGCTAGTAAGTGTCTGAGGCCAGATTTGAACTCAGGTCTTCCAGAGTCTACCCTAGCACTCCATCCACTGCATCATTAAGCTATGGAAAAGCCCACAGAAGATTACTTACCATGGAGAAAAGAAGCATTTACCAGTTTATTTGCTCTCACTGACAGTTGTGACTACAGAAAAATTTGTTATTATAGTCAAATAAAAGGAAATTCAGGAATTTGGTACTAGACTCCATTACATCTAGATATAATTGATCCAATTGCTCAAAATGGGCATATAAAGAAAAAAACTTCCCACTTATGAAACTCGACTGCCCTAAAGATATTTTAAGCTATCTTTTCTCTGAGTGGACATGGATATGCCCTTGATATTTTGACACAGACCAAAAAAAATAGGGATGGCATTAGATATTTTGGCATGGATGATAGAAAATGCCTTAGATAAGGAAAGGACTATGGAGGAACAGGGATTAAGGCTCATAATGAAAAAAAATGAGACAGAAAAGGATCTACCAGTTCCAGATCTCAAACTGTACCACAAAGAAGAAATCATTAAAATGATTTGGTATTGGTTAAAAAAAATAGAGAAGCTGATCAGTAGGACAGATTAGGTTCCTAATTTATGGAAGGAAATCATCACAGTAGCATGGTATTTAATAAATTCAAAGACCCCAGTTTTGGGGTAAATACCCATTGTTTGACAAAATCTGTTGGGAAAACTAGAAAACAGTTTGGCAGAACTTAGGTAATGATCAACATCTCATACTGTACACCAAGATAAACTCCAAGCAGATACATGACTTAGAGGTGACATAATAAAGCAAAGTAGAGGAACAAGGAAAAAATTATTTTCAAAAGTATAGACAGAGAGAAAGAGGAAGTTCATGACCAAAATAAATGATATAGAGGATCATTGATAGTTTTGATTATATAAAGCTAAAAAGTTTTTGTCTAAATAAAACTAAAGCAGTTAAAATTAAAAAGAAAACCCTTAACTGGGGAGAAATCCTTGCAAAAAAGTTTCTCTAATAAAGATATTATATACAAGATATATAATGAACTAATCCACATTATAAGACTGAGTCACACCTCAATAGGTAAATAGCTAAAAGTTTTAAAAAAGCAGTTTTCAGAGGAAGAAATCCAAGCTATCAGTCTGAATAATTAATAATTTTTGAAAATTCAATTTTAAAAAATTAAAACAACTATGAGGTTGAACCTTCTAACCATCACATGGGCAAAGAGGAAAACAGAAGAAGATGGCAAAAATTGGAGGGATTGAGAGAAGGCAGACACACTAATGTACTGTTAGTGTACCAATGAATTTGTCTAGCCCATTTGCAAAGCAATTGGAACTATGTTCTGGAAGTTACTAAACTGGGAATGCTATTTGACCCAGTTATATCACCACCAGGCCTGTACCCCAACAGATTAAAGAAAGAGGATAACAATCCACAGGTACAAAAATATTTTAGCAGGCTTCCCTCCTTTTTTTCTCCTTATCTCCCTACTCCTCCCTTCTCCTCTTTTTCCTTGGTGGTCTCATCAACTTCTATGGCTTCAATTGTCATCTCTGTGCAGATTTTTCACCAATTTATATATCCAGCCCTAATCTCTTTTCTGAACTCTCACTCCATACAACAAACTGCCCAGTGTAAGCGCTTTGAAGGCATTTATCTTTTTAACCTTTCTTTGTTTTCTCACTGCTTAGCATAGTACCTGGTCACATAGGTGGTTCAGTGGACAGAGTGCTGGGCCTGGAGTCAGGAAGTCATTTCCCTGAGTTCAAATCTGGCCTCAGACACTTACTAGTTGTGTGACCATGGACAAGTCACTTAACCCTATTTGCTTCAGATTCCTCTTCTGTAAAATGAGCTGGAGAAGGAAATGTCAAACCACTCCAGTGTCTTTGCCAAGAAACCTCTAGATGGGGTCATGATGAGTCAGACATGACTGAACAAATAAATGTCTCTTATTGATGTTGCAATCTTCTTTTTTTCTGTTAAGGACACTATCATTCCACTATTCACCCAGGTTTGTAACCTCAGAGTTATCTTGTCCTCTTCCTTCCTCAGCCCCTTCATCCCCAGTCGTCGTTCTCCAATAGAATGACAGCTTCTTGAGGGCAGGGACTTTTAGCCTCTGCATCTCTACAACCTGACCCAGGGATTGGCACATAGTAAATAATGAATAGTAAATAATGAATGCTTGTTGCATTGAACTAAACTGAATATCTAATCAGTTGCTAAGTCTTGACAATTTCACCTACATAACATTCGTCCCTTTCTCTTCAGTCAGTCTACCAGCATTTATTAAGTGCCTGATATGTGACAGGCAATGTGTTAAGTAAGCACTTTACAAACACTATTTCATTTGATTTAATAGGAATACAATGTGCTAAGCTGTGGGGATACAAAGAAAGGCAAAAAGCTGTCTCTGTTCTGAACTAGCTCACAGTCTAATGTCAAGACAACATGGAGAGAAACAAGTATGTATAAACAATATACATAAAGGATACATTGGAGTCGTGTCAGAGGGAAGGAAGACATTAAGATTAAGGAGGACTGAGAAAAGCTTTTTACGGAAGGTGGGACTTTAGCTGAGACTTGAGACTCGCTCTTCACTCACTGTTACTGCTCTATTTTAGGCATCATCACTTCTTGTCTGGATGATTATAATAGTGCTAATTGGTCTCCATATTTTTAGTTTCTTCTGTCTCCAAATTATCATATACGCAGCTCTCCAAATAATCTTCTTAAAGCACAGAGATGACCAAATTATTTACTTGCTCAAAACACTTCGGTGGCTACCAACTCCTCTTCCCATTATTTAACGTCGTCTACTATTTGGTTCCAACCCACCTGGTCCTAAGTCCACCATGCTATTCACTGTATTACCACATTGCCTCTATCCAACCTACCTACCTTATCTCACAGTACTCATCTTTACCTATTCTGTGCTCTGCCCAAAGTGAAACTGAACTAAACATCTCCAGCTTCCAGGCGTTTGCATACCGCCCCCCAACCCCATACCTAGAATACACTCCCTCCTTATGTGTTCTAAGCAGACATCTTCCAAGTTCAGCTTAGGGTCTCCTTTCTCAGTAAAGCATTCTGCAATTTCTCTCCCTTCCAGCAGAATCAATGTCTAAATAGGAGTTTTGCTTCTTTCTACCAGGGTGAAATTGGGCAAGTCACTTAAACATTTAATTTCACTCTGGGACTTGCTCCTTGCTCATCCAGTTGCATCTATAGTTGTTGCGGGATAAGACATTTACAATGATAAATCCTAAATCTGTAATTCACAACCTGAGTCTGTTACACATTTGATTCCAGTGACCTTAAGTGGAGGACACTTGAAATGTGTCCTTCAATCTTCAATCTTTCCCTATCTACTAGATACTTCTCTATTCCCGACAAACATGCTCATGTCACCCCCATGCTTAAACAACCCTCCCTTTATCCAGCCATTCCCCACTAGCTCTCATCCTAAGTCTTTCCTCCTTTTTGTGACCAAATTCCTTGAGAAAGCCATCTACAAATGATGCCTCCCCTTACTCTCTTCTTTTAAACTCTTTGCAGTCTGACATGTGTCCTCATTCAATTGAAGGTACTCTCTCCAAAGTTACCAATGATCTCTTACTTGCCAACTCTGAAGCCCTCTTTCTCAATCTTCATTCTTCTTGACCTCTCTACAAGCCTTTGACACTGTCATCACTTTCTTCTCCTGAATAATCTCTGTAGGTTTTGGTGACCCTATTCATCTATCCTTCTACTCCAATATGTCTGACCACTGCCCAGTCTCTCCCCACTTTCCCCACTTCAGTCTCCTTTGCTGAATCTTCATCCATGCCATGATCACTAACTGTAGGTGCTCTCCCATCCCAAGAGTCCATCTTGAGACCTTTTCTTGTTATCAGTACCCAGGGATTTAATCACCATCTCTGTACAGATAATTCTCAGACATATTTATCAAGCCCTAACTTTTCTCCTGACCTCCAGTCTCAAATCTTCAACTTCCTATTGAACAACTTGACCCTGATGTCCTGTAGACGTCTTAAACTCAGTATGTCCAGAACAGAGCTCATTATCTTTCACCCCAAACCCAAACTTACTTATTATTATAGTGGGAACCACCATTCTTCCAGTCATTCAGGCATGCAACCTAGGTGTCATCCTTATCTACTCACTTTCTCATTCCAAACATCCAATCACAATATCTTTCATCTACATCACAATTGCCTCCTTGTGACAGGCCCTCATCATCTCATGCCTGAACTATTGTAATAGCCTTCTGGTTGTTTTTCTTGCTTTAAGTCTCTTCCCACTGTAGTCCATGATTCATTCCACTGCTGTAATAATCTTTTTAAAGTGCAGATCTGACTATCCTCACTCCTTTCCTAAATTATAGTGGTTCACTATTACTTCCAAGGTCAAATATTGTTCGTTCATTCAGACGTGTCTGATTCTTTGTGACCTCGGGACTATATTGTCCATGGGGTTTTCTTGGCAAAGATCCTAGAGTGATTTGTTATTTCCTTCTCTAGTGTATTAAGGCAAACAGAAGGTAAGTGACTTCCCCAGGGTCACACAGCTCATAAGTGTCTGAGGGCATATTTGAACTTAGGTTTTCCTCATTCTAGGCCCATCCCTATATCCACTGAGCCATTTAGCTGCCTCAAGATCAAATATACAATCCTCTGTTTGGCTTTAGAATTCTTCACAATCTGGCCCCTTCCTACTTTACTATCCTCCATGTATTCTGTGATCCATTAATACTGACTTCCCTGCTGTTTCTCACAAAAGACATTCCATCTCCTGACTCTATCTTTTCATAGTTCCCCCCCCACCCACCCTTTTGCATTGCTCACTTCCACCTCCTGGCTTCCTTTAAGTCTCAGCTCAAATCTTACCTTCTATAAGAAATCTTTCCCAGACTATCCCCAGCCTCTGGCCCATGGAGATGATTTCCAATTTACTCTGCGTATATCTTGTATGCACATCTTTGTTTTTATATTGTGTCTCCTATATGAGGTTCTTGAGGCCAGAGACTATCTTTTTTTCCCCCACCATTCTTTGTGTTCCCAGGGCTTAGCACAGTGCTTGGTATATCATATATGCTTACTTAGTACTTAATAGTAAGTATTGTTAACTTGACAACTTTATTTTTTTCTTGCAGTTATTTCTTTCGTCAGTGGAGGGAAAAGAATATGGACTTTGAATGAAATGGAAGCATCCAGAACTGCAAAGGGATAATAGAGTTAATCAATAAACAAGGTCCAGTGCTAGGCACTGGTGATACAAATACCAAAAAAAAAAAAAAGAGGAAAAGGAAACATTTCACTAGAAACCAACCTCTTTGCTTTATATACGAAGAGCTCTGCAAAATGATTGAGATGGAAAATTTTTGCATAAAGACACATGGATTTGCACCCAGGGTTATCTAACTCTAAATTCATTATCTTGCCATTGAACTGTGTTGTTTCTCTGATTCTAAATGATAATAAAGTTATTTTCACTTTAAAATTTCTTCAGCTGTGTAATTACTTCTCTATTTCTATCTTTTTTTCAGTTAGCTATTTGATTTGGAGTATCTTTTAGCAATGTAAATTTAATAACGTTTAGAATTTTCCCTAATTGATCAGTATGGATTTTTTTTAAGTATTTATTTATTTTTAGAAATTAATGACTTTAATTACACTTGGGGGGAAAAAAGAACCTCAAAACTATTTGCAGATATTTTATTTTCTCAGTAAAACTCTTTTATTTCCTCAACTGGCACAGTTCACACATTTTATTTTGTCCAATATAAATTCAGCTTTTTATTTCCATTAGAAAGTATAATTTGTAAGATTCAGTACTATACTGACATCTAGAGGACACTAACTTTAAGGATCATATATTTTCAGAGGTTTTTACACTGGTTCAGGCTTTTCTGTTGGTTAGTCCATTTTGTGCCAACACTGCTCTCTTTATTTCTTTGTTTTCTGAGCAAGAAACTGAATTTAATTTCACTGAAACCTTAGGAAATAAGATAATCATCCTTTAGAAAGAAAATGACAGTTGGTGAACATTATTTTTTAAGTTTAATTTTATTGATGTCTTTTGTTTTTGTATCGCTTTTGTTTCTGACTATATCTCTTCCTCTCTCCCCTATATAACAAACCATACTTTTTAAGAACACCAAAGAAATTAAAAAGAAACAGAACACCACCACCACCACCACTACTAACAACAACAGAATTGTAGTTCAGCAAATCTAGTCAACATATCAACTGGAACTAGCAGTATATGTAATGTTCAACGTTCACTCTCCCTCCTTCCACCCCACAGCAAAGAAGGAGAAACACACTTTACTTTAGGGATAGACTTGGTCATTGCACATAACATTCAATAGCAAGCATATTTGCTTTTGTTCTTTCCAAATATCACACTGTAACATTTTAAAACTTTAAAATTATAATACAATTCCTTATATTAGTCTAATGATATAGCAGAAAAAGCAGAAAAAAATTGACTAACCAAAGACTGTACATATATATACATTTACATATACATACACATATATACACACACATATATGTATATAAGCACATATACATATATGTGTGTGTATACACATGCACACACATACCCATCTATTGATATACCTCTTATCTATCAAACTATCTACAGCATCCAGGTGGCACAGCAGGTAGAGCTCTGAGCCTGGAGTCGAGATGTTCCTGTTCAATCATTTATTTAGTCATGTCTGACTCTTCATGATCCCATTTGGGGTTTTCTTGGCAAAGTTACTGGAGTAGTTTGCCATTTCCTTCTCCAGCTCCTTCTACAGATGAGGAAACTGAGGAAAACAGGATAAGTGATTTGTCCAGGGTCACATAGATAGTAAGTGTCTGAGGCCAGATTTGAATTCAGGAAGATTGGTCTTCTTGACTGCAGGCCCAGAGCTCTATCCACTGTAACACCTAGCTGTCATGGAGTTAGGAAGACCTGAGTTCAAATCTGGCCTCAAACACTTACTAGCTGTGTCTCCCTGGGCAAGTTACTTAACCCTGTTTGCCTCAGTTTCCTCATCTGTAAAATGAGCTGGAGAAGGAAATAGCAAACCACTCCAGTATCTTTGCCAAGAAAATCCCAAATGGGGTCACAAAGAGTTGGACGTGACTGAAATAACTGGACAACACACACACACACACACACACACACACAATTTAGCTAAAATAGTATAGGATCATAGTATTTAGAATTGGAAGAAAATGAGCTTAGAGACATCTACCTCAACTTCATTCTTATCTTTTTTAGAATAATCCCCCCTTTTTGGGGATTCATCAAGGAAAATTATTTCTTTTCCTTCTCAAAGTCCCTTACTTTTCAGATGGCAAAACTATGGCTCAAGAAGTGGAAATAACTTGGCCCAGGTCACATGAGTGATGAATAATAATTGTAACTCACATTTTTATGTTTTAAATTATATAAAGACAAATAATGTTTTTCTCACAACAAGAATGTGAGTGAAGGAATACAATAAAATCATCTCCATTTTTACAAATAGTTAAACTGAGAATCTGAAAGATCATGTGATTTTCACATGGTCACCCACACAGAGCTAGAAAGTTTTGGAGCTGAATTTGAACTCCAGTTTGACTCCAAGTTCAGAATGCTTGCCACCACAGCACTAAGGCTTTCCTGAAAATAGCTGGTAATCATCCAGTCCCTTATCCCTCAATTCCATTTGATACATAAGCCATCTTGTGATCCTGAACCTGAACCTCTGACTTCTGACTAAAAAACTTGCTCTTTTTCCTTTGTAACATAATATATGTTTTCCCTTCTTTGTCCCAGTCAGGCTCTTGCTTTTACCCTAGTCTATCATGAAATTTCTCTGACAATTCTGTAAATTTCCAAAAGGAAAATTAATTGTAATTCATTTAAATTTATAAAATAAAAAGAATCCAGCATTTTTAGGAAGGGAGTTAAAAGATTTAGTGAGATCCAAATTGTGATAATACGTCTGAACTCCAAATAGTTTATTAGGAATCAGGGTTATAATAGAAAGAATATTGATTCCACAATCAGAAGACTGGCATTCATATTGATGTTTGCTACCCATGTATCATTGGGAAAGTCATTAAGTGCCCTTGGACTCAGTTTCCTCAACTGTAAAATAGGTTGAACTAAACTGCCTCTAAGTTTCCTTACACCTCTAAGCTCTATACACTTTCTCTGTAATACAATATGTATTATAGATAACACATATAATATATGAACATTTTATTTTTGTCTGAATGATACAAAGCATTTCTATATTACAACAATCTTCTAAATTAATAGGATATATGTTCTTATAGTGGTCTGGTTGTAAATGCCTTAAAATATATAACTAATTATTTCTTTATAGTTTAAAAACAATGTCATTTCAATTAATTGAATTCGAGGAAGGAACATTTAACATGCTTGGGGAAGTTCTTGATCCTTACAAGGAAAAGAGGCAGAAATAGAAGATCTGAAAATGGGAAATATCTAATTTGAGGTTTCCTCAACAAGCGATTGAAGCACATACGTGGCAGACAGACGGTGCAGCCACAAATTGGGGGGATGGAGGGAAACTCTGCCAACCCGAGGAGCCTCCCACAGACATTTGCATGAGCAGAAGCAAAGTCCTCTGCCGATCTGGCACTGTACCCCAGACACCAAAAAGCAGATGAGGCAACAGATGACCCTTTCTGCTGCCAGGGTGTGTGAACCTGCGTAAGAGCCCTGCTATTACTCCTGAAGCAATGAGGAAGGGCCTTAGGTTTGTTTCCCAATTCATGTGGGCCCACGGCTGGCCCTTGGGCAACATTCTGTGTGATCTGTACACAGCAAAGACACTCAGAAGTCCATGCAAATGAAGCAGCAGACAGCACCATGGTCCCAGCAGCAGCAGGCAAGGTGCTACTCATGCAACAGGGCGTGATGGCAGTTAATTAGCTTTGACATGCTCCCGGTTGTCAGTGGAAGGATAGGAGCATTCATTTGGAAATCAGCATGCTACAGAACACCATAAACCATGTGAGTTCATGTAGGGTACAAGTGGAATTGAGGCACCGAATTTGGAGTCTGTGGATATATTTTAAAAAATATTTTGATAATTGTATTTCACTATAATTGGCTTCTTTGTTAATCCTATGCATTTTATTTTATGCATTTAAAAACATTAGTCTGAGAAGGCTTCAGCAGATTGTCAAAAAGTTCGTGACATAAAAAAATGCCAAGTACCCCCGATTATAGAGCACGTGGAAAATCTATATTTAATTTATGTTTGGAAAATTTAGCTACAATGATCAAAATGACTTTCTACAATGTGGTATCTCTCCCCACAGAACAAAGATATACAGTGAGAAGTGATCCTTCATTTTTTTCAGATAAGGAGACTGAGGCACAAAATAGCTAAATGACTTGCTTGATTTCACACAGGCAGTAACAGGGGGAAAAAAAATAAACAAACCTTTCAATCCAGGCCCTGAGACAAAATGCTAGGCTCCTTTTTACACCATCATACCTCTGCTTTTTTTTAATCTGAAAAGAACAACAATCCCAGTTTTGTCTCCAGTTTTTCAGGTTCTCTTGCCTTTAGAAAATTCCATTTTACATATAATTATTTCCTCTACTCCTAGAATCTTCATTTATTCGCATTCCTTTTCCCTTTATGGCTAGGAATGAGGTACTCTTTTTTTTTTTTTGCATATCATTTTTGTAGCAGTGGCTTCAATCTCAAACTTATGAAGCCTAAACTGATTGCTGGTGTTTGACTTTGTCTTTTTAGCTCCCAAGTTAATGAGTTTCTCTTAGAGGTCTAGTGCTTACTGCCCTGTCACATTTGATCAAGATCCAGGCTAGGGTCAGTGCCACTTAGGACACATGAAGTCATTTGGGTGATTTACCACTCACTCTTCATTTGAAGTCCTGAAACACTTGATAATAAGTGTCAATGCTGATTGGGAGATTTCGTAGCTTGACTTATTCAACATAGAGGAACCTTGTGAGTGTCTTAGAAGTCTAAAACTCTCACAACCTGCTTTTCTACACAATAAAAATTATATTCTTCTGCTTTACAAAAAAAGAAAGGAAGGAAAGATGTTTAGTATTCATTTCTTTTGGTCACTGGACAGTCACAGTAAGGTTCAAAACTGCCATCTTGTGGTAATCTTCTATTAATTTCTTAACTGAACTTTACATAATGGGAATTTAAATCTGAAAAAATCTGAAGAAGACATTATTGTGGAAACATTATTTTAGTACATGGCAGAAAACTACATAAATTTCAAAAAGTTTACTAAAAAGTAAAGGCATTAAAGCATTAAAGTATTTTGTTAATGAGATACTAATTTAGCTGATTGACTCACTTTTTAAGAACTAATTTTATTTAGTTTTTTGGTTCAGGTCTGTAATTTCATCCATGTAAGGGACTCCTAGTATGAAAACATCCCATCCTAATGTACATCAGCATGTCAAAACTCCATGTATTTGAATTTGTGAGTCTTCAAAATCAAGGCAATATTTTATAGATTAGCACTTAGAGTATTGAGTTTATTGAATGGTTGAGTGACTTACCTATAGTCTAATAGTTAATATGTACTATCACCTTGAAGTTGTTTTTTGTCTTGATGGCCAACCTTCTATCCACTATACTATACTGTTTCTCATTTTTAGGTAAGGGATTTGTGTTGTTCCATTTTTATAGGGAACACTTAGATGAGCCTCAAGTAACACAGGTGAGCATCTTCTCTGCAACTTAGAGTCACAGAGAGTTGTTTAGAACATTGACAGGTCAAGTGACTTGTCCAGGATTACACAGACAGTATCTATCATTGACAGGATTTGAACAAAGATCTTCCTGGGTATAAGACCAGTCCTCCATCTATTATGTAATGCTGCCTCATTTTTATAACATTCAATATCTGAAAGACACTTTAAAATCATTTTTCAGTTATTCTTTTTGTTGTCTTGCAGAATTAGGGGCAAAGATAAATGGGGAAATAAAATTTAAAAATGATATTTTTTAAAGAAACAATATAAGAAATTGACTACATTTTCTAACCAAAACTCTCTAAAAATGAGTCCTCTCTCTGAGTAAACCATGTTTTCGCATTTGGTTTTTGCCAAATAGCAAGAAGCATGTCGATTTGGCAAACGATGCTAACGTAAACAAATGGATGGAAAGCTGGCATGTTATTTATCCAGAATGGGCTCCACTTTGGGGGTGGGGTGATGTTCATCACAATCTGGACTCTTTGCTCTGTTGATGTGGAATCATGATGATTAAGTCATTTAAGGGCAATAAATCATATATCTTTTGTTCAAGGACCATACTAAATAAGCAGGGGAGGCTCATTACCAGAGAAATTGGCCACCAGATGATGAATTGTTTCAAATGTAAAAACTCATGAAAGTTTCCCACTCAGACATATAAGGTATATGTGAATATTGGTAGAGAAAATCAGGATGATGGTAAAACAGTAGATCTACCGGGTCAATGGTACTGTGTTCTTGCACTAGTGATATTGAAGTATATATGTAATAATAAGATGATTCCTTTATTAGCAAATTTTGGAATATACCACCTTTAGCCAAAGTTGAACTGGGTAAAGATGAGGTAGGGGAACTTGTAGTTTACTTGGTGTTTTGTAGATGGTGGTGGAAGCTCAAGAAGAGACAATAATAATGTCTTAGATCTAGGTCTTTTGAGGGTAGGCCAGATTCTAGACAAAGCTGAAATGAGGGATATATTCATAGATTAATAGTTATTTTAGAGCTAAAAGGTATCTTAGAGTTCACCTATTCTCTCATTTCACAGAAGAATCTGAGATCTTAAGAGAAACAACTTTCCCAATAATAAATACATATTAGATAGTAGAGTTAAAATTTGGACCTAGGTCCTCTGATGCCACACCCAGTGGTATTTCTACTATGTCACATACATATATCTTGGTTACTTGGGACAGAGAGTGAGGGAACATAGTCATGATCTGCTACATGTGAGACTATCTCAGGCAAGGTAGGACCATGAGGGCATACACAACATAAGTTACTTTTCACTTGAAGAAAAAGAGGGGGTGAACCAGGAAAGTGCTCCAGAGAGAACAGTACACACAAAAGAATGCTTCCTGTTCAAAATTGCGGGGGGGGGGGGAGAAGGAATAATTATTCCATTAATTGGTTGTTTTTAAGAATGAAATTTGGAAACTTTAAAATATTAGAGCATTGGTCTTATAATCAGGATACCTGACTTACACTTAGACTTACACTGTGGAATCTTGAGTAAGCCACTTAATATTTCAGAACAATAGCTACTTCCCCTGAATTATAGGAATAACAATATTTGTACAACCTACTTCATAGCGTTGTAAAGAAATCACTTAATAAACCTCCAAATATAGGAAGGTGAGCTATTATTTTTATACCTCTGGTAATGAATTTCTTGACAATAAAATGTCATTGAAATGCATCTTCTTTGCTAATTTGCTCTACATTCCTCATGAGTTTGGTTCTTTAACATGTATACTAATTACATAAGGCAAATTTATACGCTTTTAGTTTCATAAAAGTGTCATAAATTCTTTCAAATTGAGTCTCTATCTCTCTTACTCCCACCTAAGAGAAACCACCAACCTCTTAAAAGTGAAAACATTGTGATTCTTTGCTTGGCATCCTGATCCCGAGTAGAAGGGAGGGAAAAATATATGCAATGGAAAATCCTTTGATAAAGGTCAGTTTTTGCTTCTGCTTAGCAGGTAGTAGGATTTAGTTACAGATACACTTGGAAACCAAGGGAATATTCATAATGTGTGAAAACAGGGCTGTTTGTACTTTTACTGTGATTGGGAAGGGATCTAAAAAAAAATAAAACTTGCACCAACTTTATAAGATGCACAACCAGTGAGAATATGATGCAGTAGAGTATAATGGAAAGAGTGATGGATTGGGAATCAGATGACTTGGGTTCAAATTCTGACTATACCACTTGCCATGTTTGTGACTTTGAGTGAATCATTTAACTTCATCTGGTTACAGGTCCCCTTTAGTGTGAAATCAATAATCCTACAAACATGTGCATTTAGGCATTAGACAGGGAGGAATTCTTTCATACATACTCCTTTTACTTACTATTTGGGAACTTATAGAACCTCAGAGATGGAAGAACTGAGAGACCAATTAGTCCAAATGGTACCTAAAACAAACTCTTTTCTATGGCACATGCGACAAATGGTCATCCAGCCTTTGCCTAAAGATATCCGGTAAAAGGGAACACCTTACTTTGCAAAGCAATCCAGTGCCCTTTTGAGTAGTTCTGTTAGAAAGCTTTTCCTTATATCCCAAATCAGCCTTTTTGCTACTTCTATCTGTTGTTCCTACCTTTGCCCTCCGGACCCAAGAAGAATGAGTTTAATCTTCTTCCACACGACAAATGCTGAAGTACTTGAAGACAGTATCCCTTCCATCAAGGTAGACTAAAGACTAAACACTAAATACTCCCATTTTATTCAACCAATCCTTACACAGCATGAAGTCAAGGCCTTGCATCACTGTGGATTCCTTCCTCTGGCCATGCTTTATGTTATCCACATCCTCCCAAAGTTTGAGCTCCAGAACCAAATCCAATATCCAGTTATGTTTTGACCAGGGCACAATACAGGAGTACCATCAATTCTTTATTCCTGGAAAGGTGTGCCTCTCAATGTGCCCAAAGATCCCATTAGCTGTCTGGGCTGCCACAGCACACTATTGCCTCACATTAAGCTTTCAGTTCATTAAAAATTATGGTCTTTTTTGATCGAATTATGCTTAATCCATTCCCATCACCCACTTTTTGAATGATTTTTTGAACTCAAGTATAAGATTCCATTATTATCCATATTCAACTTTATTTTACTTAATTGGACCCAATGAGCTATCTTGTTAAGATCTTTTTGAACATTTCTTTTGTTATCTACCATGTCAGCTATTTCTCCCAGATCTGTGTCATATACAGATTTGATAAGCATGCTGTCTATACTTTTATTCAAGACATTGATAAATATCCTTTAGATGTGTTTCATTTTCTTAACAATCTTTCCACTTTATTCAGTTCCTAGACCTAAACACAATGCCCCAGACATAAACAGCATCTGATTACCTCTGGATACCATACTTCTATTGATTGTCTAGTATCTCAGAGCTGGAAGGAACTCAGAGGTCATTTAGTCAAGATGAACACTGTCTGTACAGGCAGATTAGACAGAACATGGGAGGGAACATAGGTATTATGATTAATCTTCTTCAATCTAGACTTAATTGCGGGTTCAATCAGGAATCTTTCTTTCACCCCAACGAGGGAGGGGTAGCGAGCTTTCATCAAGGAACTTCCTCTCTCAGTACAGATCAGCATCTTCTTTGTGACTTCTGTTTTTAGAGGCACGCTTGGGGCACTGATTGATGGTGATGTGTTTGGGGTTATAAAACCAGTGTGTGGCAAAGGTGAGAGTTGAATTTGGGTCTTCCTGACTCCAAGACCAGCTTTCTATGTCACACTTCCTTATTAAAATGTCTAGACTATGAGAAAATGAAGATAGCCATCTTGTTCAGGATATCACTTTTCATTTTTATTATCAACTTAATTACTATGACTATTCCTGTGTCATTCCACGTAATTCTTTGGAAATTATCTTCAGGTGACATGTAAGTGAAAAACATATGGTTGAGTGAGCATTTTATTTACTCCACAATGGAAAGCTGAAGGGACAGGAAACAACAGGATTAAACTACTTATTATGTGAATAATGTACAATGTACCATCCAAGGTAAAGCTCTGACATTTGTATAGGAAATAATAATACTTGAATTACATGGAGATGTGACTGTCAGGGATATGACACAAATGTCAACTAGTAGACATCTGTTTAACCAAATAGGTGAGGTTAAAGGAGAACTTTCAGAGATGAATGCTACTTTGGAGGCAGTGTGTAAGGCAAGGAAGGCTAGTTACAAATAGTGATAGACTTAGGTATTACTGACTGAAAATGCAAATTCAAGAAGAATTTCAAACGTATTCCCACTATGGCAAAGATGGCCAAAAATCATTTTAGTCACAATCATCAATGGAAGTGCCATCATCTTATACATGCAAAACTGAAGGCCATATTCAAGCTAAAATCACAGTAGGAAAAACAAATCAAGAAGAACATTCGTTAGGTTTCTGTTTATACCTTTCCATGAACTTTAAGTATGTTTGTCAATTGTTATTATTAGCCTAAGTTCTTTTGCTTCTAGCCATCAACTTCTGTTAGTGACTTGTGACATCTTAATAGTGTTGTGGAAATTCGTACCCATCAGGCACCTTAATTCAGTCAATATTTTTGTTTACTGAAAACCAAAAATGTGGCCTGGTAGGCTGATGAATTCAGCAATACATGGTCATCCTTTGCAATGTGATACTCTAATGGCTATATAATCTGATTGGTGTAGAAACAAAATATTACTAAAATAAGAAAATGTGTATAACAAGTTATTTTATATGTCTAATAATAATATTTATATAGCATTTCAAATAGATTTTACATGTATCTTATTTGAGCCTCACAACAACACTATAAGGTAGGTACTAAAGGCATTATGTCCACCATTTTTTTCAGTGAGGAGAATGAGATTGAGAGAGTTTAAGCCACTTTTGTCTGGTCACATAAGTTTCAGAGGAAAGATAAACCCAGGCATCTACCTGATTTCAAATTTAGAACTCATTCAATTCCATTATTTTTTAGAGAGTCTAGAACTTAAGGACCCTCAAGGGTGATTGATTACAATCTCCTCAATTTATAAACAGAACATTAATTCATGTGTTTTTCAATGGCTCTTCTTCACTGAAGGCAATTGCTTATGATGGGCTTAATAATCATAATCTCATCCCTATATGAGATAGGGGCAAATATATATATATGTATATATATATATATATATATGTATATATATATATATATATATTAACATATACATTATTGACTTAACTGATCATTTGAAATAGGCAAGGTTAAAGACTCACATGATGTTATAGAAAACTAGAACATGGTATGCTTTTATCTCTTCTTCATACCATGGACTGACTAGGATTGGACAATTTTTCATATTCTTCTGCATAACGTTGATACTGATCACTGAGGAGAGGTTGATTGGATTCATCTTTGTTTCTTCTCGCCCGGATAAAACAAGTGGTGACAACAAAGACAATTGCTAACAGTGTTAGGGCAGCTGCTACTGTGACAGGAATGATCTCAGCAACACTAAAAGCTTGACCTACACAGAAAGAAAATGGGAGTAAATAAGTGGTAATGACTAATACAAAGTAAATTTAGCAAAGTTCAGATTCTAAAAACCTCAGAGCCTTTTCTACTATCTCTCCATATAGGATACATATTATATAATAACTTATATTATAATCACCCATCCCCCAATAATATAGGAAAATCGAAATATTAACTAAGAAAATGTAAATAATTTAAAGGTAAAAATTAGTCCTTAAAATTTTTCTAGAGTGAAAATGATCTATACCAGTTGAATTATCATGAATGAGCCACTTAATCTCCCTAAGCCTTAGCTTCCTCATTTATAAAATTGGTATAATGATATCAGTAGTACTTAACTACAAGGGTTATGGAGATCAACTGAGATAATGTATGTAGCATGTTTTGAAAACCCTAAGGTGCTCTATAAATGTCATCCTCACCCTCATCATCATTGTCATTTTAACTACTACTACTGCTGCTGCTGCTACTACTACTACTACTACTACTACTATACTACTGCTGCTGCTGCTGCTGCTGCTGCTGCTACTACTGCTACTACTTACTTGGCCATTGAACTTCATAAGCGTATCCCAGATTGTCTGGAGCAGTAACAAACATTTCAGTATTGGTTATTGGAGGCCAGAATGGTACCATATTATATTGCCTGTTGTGTCCAATTGGGGCATTCTCCAGTGGAAATATTGATATATCTAAAAATGCCAAGGGAAACTGGTTAGAAGATATAATTAAATTAATGTGAATAATATTATCTTTCCTCTCAAGGTAACTGAAATATTCAGCGAGAACATTAAAATACCCTGTAGTATTTCACTATGGATAAAGAAATTAAGGAAAACGTTTCATTAAAAGATAGCTGGGAATAACATGAAAGAATTACCGTACAAATATTCTTAATATAGCACTAACGTGTCACCCCAAAGGAAAGAAAATTGAATTAGAACAGAATGAATATTTTATATGCAGATCAACATCAATTGTGTTATTTTTAAACACTGGAAACTAATTTGAATATAAATTTACTAAACTTTATTTCAAAGCTATAGAAAGATGGGTTTGTAGTTTGTAGAATTACTCTTTGTCATTTAAATAAGAAAACAAATGTACCTACAGGAAAAGATTTGTCCTTGACTATGAATATTTATTTGACATTTTCAACTTAACTTTTGAATGCTGAGCTGTCAATATCAATAACTAAATTTATTCTGTGGGGACTGAGCTTAGTCAACCCCAGGCCGTCTGAATTTTAGGTTGACATCCTTCAAATTTATTGGTTCCCAAGAAACCCTTACCCTAGCAATATAAATCCATTGTGGCAAACCACAGTGCCTAGGGGATAGCATCAGTAAAACTATGGAGATTCTGCTATCATTCCATTGGGCCCTGATGTTCTGACTTCGATTTGCTACAAATAAACCCTTCTGTGGGTTGCTACACAACCAGAAATGAACACAATACTGCCCAATGCTTTCTGGAATAAGTCCAGACACATCAGAAAATATGGAAGGGGAAGTATTTAGAGATGGAAATAAGGAATCTGCAATCAGTTGCTGAGTCTTTTTGATTCTTCTTCATTAATAGCTTTCTCAGCCATCTTTCTTCACACAACCACTACTCTAGCTCAGGTCCTCATCATTTTTGATGTGCAACAGTCTTCCTGTTATAATTGTTCCTTCTCATCTCTCTTTTTTCCAATCCATCCTCTATATACCTAGAAAATTATTGTTGTTGATGTTCAGTTGTGTTCAACTCTTTGTGAGCCCATGGACCATAGTATGTCAATGTTCTTCACAGGGTTTTCTTGGCAAAGCTGCTCCCAAGTCAAACAGAGGTTAAGTGACTTGCCGAGGGTCACACAACTAGTAAGTATCTGCTCCAGGCAATCTGGAATATGCTTATGAAGTTCAATGGCCAAGTAAGTAGTCGTAGTAGTAGTAGTAGCAGCAGTAGTAGCAGCAGTAGTAGTAGTAATAGTAGTAGTAGTAATAGTTAAAATGACAATGATGATGAGGGTAAGGATTTATAGATACTTACTACAAATGCTAGTAAGTATTTGAACTTGAGTCTTCACTGAGCTAGGTGGTTCAGTGGATAGAGCACCAGACCTGGAGTCAGGAAGATTTGAATTCAAATCTGGCCTCAGACACTTACTAGCTGTATGACCCTGGGCAAGTTGCTCAACCCTGTTTACCTCAGTTTCCTTGTTTATAAAATAAGCTGAAGAAAGAAACCATTCCAGCATCTTTGCCAAGAAAACCCCAAAAAGATTCATGGAAAGTCAGATGCAACTGAAAAAATGACTAAATAACAATAAAAACTTACTGACTCCACTCTGAACACTCTATCTATTGAGCCATCTAGCTGCCTCCACCTAGAAAACAAATATTCCTAAATCACAAATCTGACCATGTCACAATCCTGTTAAGAAATTTTCAGTGGTATCCTATTATCTCTTAGATACAAGATAAACTCAGAATAACAAATTTGCAGTGTGGTAGGAGACTTCAGAAGCCATCTCATCCAATCTGTGCATGAACAAGAATTCCCTCTATTATATACTGAACCAATGGCAACCAGCATTTGCTTGAAAACCTCTAGTGAAGGGCAACTCCTTAGCCTGACATTTATTTTTTTTTAAAGAATTAACTGTTTTATAAAAGAATCCTCAAACAAAAACTCCAACCTGAATGCACACAAGAAACCTACTAGAAAAGAATAACTCTAATGTACAAGAGGATGATAACCATACTATGACCAGAGATATTTATGGAGGAGAATGTATTAAGAAAACTGAGCAGGTTTCAACAAGACAAATTATTTTGACAAAATCTCTGATTTGGGAAATTCTTCACCCTCCCTCATACCCAAGCCCCTGCTTAAAGAAGTAAAATTTAAGAAAAATCGCAAAAACCAAGAATATAGAACTTTTATCTTCACCTCGTTAATGGAATAGGGGGCACATGTATGTATGTGTAGGGGAGAGGAAATTAGCTATTCTGGACTGAATGAAGTTGTTTGGCTGAATTATAAACCCCCCAAAAATAGAGGTTTGCAATGGAAACGTTGACACATCTTTTACTGTAGTAACACAAATAGTGTAAAAATGAAGGGACTCTGTGTATGTGCAGGTATGTGTCTGTGTGTATGTGTATAAATGAAGGGACTGAACCTTGCAGAAACTCACAAATGCAAATTAATCCCCCTCATTATAAAGCCATGAATTTAACCATCATATAAAGCATTGAATTTAACCATCACATAAAGCATTAATATCTACACCTTTGGCTCCATACTAGAAACTTCATGTTCTTTTTAAATGCACAAAGAGGCCATATCCTATTATGATCATGAGCAGCTCAGAACCAAACCCTAAAACACCTCCTTTGTTGAGGGAGGCCTTTCCAGCCTGACATTTAAAGGCTCCCTACCCCCAATCTGCCCAGCCTAACTTTTCAGATTTATTTAATTCCATTGCCCTTCATTCACTCTATACTCTGGCCAAGATGCAATAGTAGGTTCTCGACAAACTTAAAATGCCAACTTCAATTTCCAGGCCTGTGAAGAGTCTGTTCCCTATGTCTGGAATGCAAGCCTTTCTCCCTTCTGTCTCTTACATTCCCTAACTTCCCTCAAGGCTCAGCTGAGCTCAGCTGCCACTTCTTTCCAGGAACCCTTACAGATCCCTCATCTATTATTCTGAAATTACTTTGTGTTTACTTACCTGTACGTTCAGTCATTTTTCAGTCACATCCGACTCTTATACACTTATCTGTGTATATGTTATTTTATCCTAGTAAAGTGTAAGGCCAAGGACAGTCTCATTATTGTTTTGTTTTCCTAGTGTCTAGCACAGGGTCCTATACCAGGGAGTTTAATACATATTTATTTGTTGATTTAAGTTGCCATATTTTAAATGAAAAGAGATATTTTCAATCTGTTCAAGCATGTTACAAAACTGATGTTATATACATGACCGACAGTCATATTTTTGCCTTTTAAAGAGACATGTTCTGTGCCATCTTGTAATTCAGTGATTGTTGAATTGCATGTCATTGAATTATGTGCAGACATCCTTCTTGTTGTTGTTGTTTTTCAGTTGTGTCTGATTCTGCATGACCCCATTTGGGGTTTTCTTGGCGAAGATACTAGAGTGGCTTGCCATTTCCTTCTCCAACTCACTTTACGGTTGAGGAACTGAAGTAAACTAGGTTAAATGACTTGCCCAGGGTCACACAGCTAGTGTCTGAAGACAGATTTGAGCCTACAAAGATGAGTTTTTTTGACTCCAGGCTCAGCACTATATCCACTGTGCCACCTAGCTGTCCTGAAGATATCCATAGTCAAAAACAAATAAAAAAAAGGGTTTAGTACCCAGACTGATAACTATTAGCAGAAAGTATTTCTCTTTATAATTCTTTGTTACATTAAGTTATTTAATTATTTAGGTAATTGTTTTAATTCCTCATTTTTAACTAATACATTCATTTTAACTGAATACATTCATTTTCAGTTTTTCCCTTAAAAAAACGACCCAAAACTTCTGACTTCTCTTTTTCTTTCTCTCATTTCCTTTCCCTCTCCCTGTCCCTCTCCCTCTCCCTCTCCCTGTCTCTGTCTCTCTCTTTCTCTCTAACTCAATCTAAGTCAACCATGTGACATGACAACTAAGAATACCAATGTTAAGAGAGCTTAAGTCGTGTTAGAAGAGGCATAGCTTCCAGGAATTAAGAAGTGATAATTTCAATGTACTCTTGTCAGATCACATCTGGATTTTGGCATTCAGTTATGGTTACCACATTTAATGAGACACATTGTTAAGTGAGAAGGTGTCTAGAGGAGAGCAACTCAAATTGTTAAGGGTCTTAAGTTCATAACACTTGAGGGGGGTTGTTCAGACTGGATAAGATAAGACTAGAAAAGGCTTGGTAACTTTCTGAAGTATCTGAAATGGTGTCATGCAAAAAGGAGATTTTTTTTTTCATCATCCCCAAAGGGAAGAATTAAAAGCAATGGATAAATAATTCAAAGAACCAAATTTAGGCTAAATTGACTGGAAATCATCTTTACTGTTAGAGTTAATGAATAGTGGGATAGGCAGTCTCAGGAAGTGGTGGATTCCCTGCCATCCCTCATTGGAGGTCTTCAGGTAAAGGCCAGGTGATCAGTCATCAGGTTTATCAACTATGGTTTAGACTAGATGGCTACTGATATTCCTTCTAGCATGGAAGCTTTGATACTCTTAATTATGCTCAGCAGGAATTTTATATAATGGGAAGAATTATATTAATGAATGCTTGCTTATCTGTGAAATCAGAAGTTGGACTTATCTGTTTGATCTTTAATTGCATCATATGTTTAAAAAGTAGAAATAATGTTTCCAGTTGCCTCACAGTATTGTAGGGAGGAAATCTATATTTTTAAAGCTTTAAAAACGGTATCAATATGAATTAGTATCATTGTTATCACTGTTTGCTGTAAAAATTATATTATTCTTTGATTTTGTTATATCCTTCATAGTCCTAGCCAGAAAATTTTCTCCTTAATATGAAATATTTTTCCTCTTAAATATTAAACAAAACAAAGAAAAAAGTATCCTCTACTTTGACATCTATTTTCTTTTGAGAAATGTTTATTTATACATTCACTTATTTTATTTATCTATTCGTTTATGCCTGTATCCATCATTTCTTATCTAGTCTGGAAGTGTGGTGGCTACTCATTTTCCAGTCCCATCTTGACTAGCAGGGGAGATTTAGCCTGCTCTACTTTCTGATCTGGGTTGTTTTGTTTCTCCTCAGGCAATCTGGTGTCTTGTCCCCGCACACCATTCTCAGGGGCTCAGCTTACCACATCCATGCTAAACTTAGTGCAAATACTCCATGAATTTTTGTTGCTGTTGTTGTTCAATCTGGTCTGACTCTTTGTGACCCCTTTCGGGTTTTTTTTGGTTTTGGGTTTTTTTTTTGCAAAGATACTGAAGTGGTTTGTCATTTCCTTCTTCAGCTTATTTTACACATGAGGAAACTGAGACAAACTGGATTAAGTAACTTGCTCAGGATCACACAGCTAGTAAGTGTTTGATGCCAGATTTGAACTCAGGTCTTCCTGACTTTAGGCCCAGCACTCTATCCACTGCATCACCTAACTACTTGTGCAGCTGAATTTCTAGCCCACTTCAAGTCAGAACTCTTGAGCTCAAGCTTAGTCTCCCTAGTAGTAGGGGTGACTATGATCATCTGATGTTTATTTTCAATAGAAAAATTCTCCTGCTTAAATAATTTCGAAGTAGTTTATTATTTTTTTTCCCCAAGTATGTTTCTCTCTCCAGCACAGTGGGATTGTGACTACTGTATTTTTAGGCAGAAGGCCTGGGTTTGAGTCATGGCACGACCTCTGACTAGCTGCCTGAGTTTGGGCAAATTATTTAACTGTACTCAGCCATGAAAATAATGATTTACACATGATGTAATAGTAGTCATTTATTAATTCACTCATTCAACAAGCATTTATACTATGAAAATAAACTGTGGTAATGAACACATTTTAGCTAGAAATCATTATATAAGTTAATATTCCTACAAATATTGTCCTAATGGCCACATTCAGATACATGGAGTATTTAGGAAAGTCTATAAATACATTTTTGTTTAATGATACTATCCTTTGAATAGTTTATCATATACGTTAATAATACTTTGAGTTTAGAGGCAGCAAGGTCGTATATTTGAGAGAATGCTAGACCTGGAGTGAGGAAGACCTGAGTTCAAAGTTCAACTCAGCCTCAGATGTTTATTAGCTATGTGACTCTGGGCAAGTCACTTAACCTCTGTCTTCCTTAGTTTTCTCATCTGCAAAATGGGAATGTTAAACTTCTAGAGTTGTGAGAATAAAATGAGATAATGTTTATAAAACATCTTGCAGACTAAGTGCTATACAAATTTTAGCTATTGCTAATATGATTACATAGACTTTGCAATTATTTTCTACCATTCTCATTTGTGCATTATGTAAAAGTAGCCACTTTGTCAGGAGAGAAAGTCATTAGAGAAGAAAAGAAAGCAGTAATGATAATTAACTTTGGTATGTTAAAGAGGCATAAGAAGATCAAAGGAACCTTATAGATCATAAATTATGAACTGATAGAACCAGAAGAAAGCATAGAGGTTGTTTAGTTTAGCTTCTTCACTATACAGATGAGAAGAGTCCAGCAAGGTAGAACATTTCTAATCCTTGAACAATTTATGCCATTTTAACCAGTAGAATCAACTTCACTTAATGGAAAGTCATTTGAGACTACTACATTAGAATGGCAAAGTGAAAGAGATTAATAGGAAATTTAAAGTGTTCCACCTAAAATAGGTTTAAAAGATATGTTATACTATGGGGCAGAAAAATTAAGGCTTAACTTTGCAAGTTCAATCAAGTTTTCATTTGTGAGAAGCCAACATGTGATATAAAACAACATAGTGTGTTAGACACTGTCTAATTCAGTTTTAGTCCCTGAGGCCTCTGTGCAGGTTTGAATAGCCATTCTTCAACTTCAGTTATGGCAGAATTAATCTTTTTTAGAGAGTTGGAGGAGGGAAAAGGCTAGAGGGTGTAGTGGTCATTTTTCATGGAAATCTTAGTTATCTTCGGGTAGGACCTGCGGCATCCTGGCATGCTTTGCAGCAACTGTCAAATCATATTAACTCTCCTGAACACATCTGATGCTTGTTCTCTCTAAGTGGTTTTCAATGTTGTGGAAATGACTGGAAATTACGGCAATTCCACCCTCATGTTAAAGGGCACTCTACATGTGTTGAGTGCTTAGTATAGTGATAATGGCTCCATCAGAATGGTTCACTTTGCTGAGCCTGCAAAAACCATCAACCAAAACATCTTACCAGGATTATATCTCCTCAGCCATTCATCAAAAACTGCATCAGTGAAAGTGTGTAGAAGGACAAAAATAGGATCATTGGGAGACAAATGGGTCTGTCCTCCTGTTCCATTCAGAAATAGATGAGCCAAATTATGAAGGCTTCGAACTGCAGGGTCATATCTCCCTGTAGGATCACTGTAACCTAGATGTAAAAAGTAAGGATAGACAGGCTGATAACCATTATAATTTTAAAAATAGGAAGCAATTTTCTTCCAAAGCTCATCAGATTGCTCCATTTATATATGTAATAAGATTGTTTCTCAGGAACCTACAATTGACCATCACTGAAAGATGTATGCTATTTTTAAGCTTATATTAAAAAAAATTTGAATGTAGATTTGAGGTCACTGTGCCAGCTTCGTTCTCTCTTTTAGTTGGCATTAGTAAGCATTAATCCACATACTTTTTAGGAAAGAGTACTGTGATATATATTCTGCATACATCTATCACTTTAGACTCCATACACTGAGTTTCAGAGACAACATAATGTGGTAGGAAGAGTAACTAGATTTGGAATCTAGGAACTTGGATATCAATCCTGGCCCTTCTCCTCATTATCTTTGTGAGCTCAGGCAAGCTGTTTTACTCATCACAGTCTCAGTTTCCCCATTTGTAAAATAAAAAGATTGGATTAGATCAAGTGTTGGCAAACTATGGCCTGCTCACCAAATCTGTCCCTCCCTGCCTGTCTCCTGTCTTCATAAGGCTCTATGAGCTAGGAATGGTTTTTGCATTAAAAAAATAAGTTTTACATTTTTAAAAATATAAAAAAAATTCTTAGCTTGAAGGCCATGCCAAAATGGGGGCCAAGGGAGCATGGATTTGGCCCTCAGCTTGCAGTGTGCTGACCCCCTGGATTAGATGATCCTAAAAATCTTTCCTAGATCTAAATCCTAGGATAGTATGATTATTCATTAAATCGATTCCCAAATATGTCACCTTATCTGGTTATTCAAACAAGATGATTGTGGGAAGGATTTGAGACTAGCCCAGAATAGAAAAAGGGAGGAAATTAGCAGGAATGTGGGATTTCCAGTTTAAAAAAAATAAGTATTAAAGACACCAGGCAAAATATTTAGAGTACTAAAACTAAAACAATAGACAGCTACTTTCCATATATGAGGAAATAAAGGAAGTGGAAAACTTCAAATTCAACTGAAAATTGCTGACACAATTCTGAGGGATACTACCCAGTCTATCATATATACCCATCCGAATGCACCAGCTGTTATTTCAGCTTCCTACCTTATTCCTGATAAACGACTGTCAGCACATTTATATTTAGAAACCTACCTTATGGTGTGGGGAAGCTACAATTTCTCAGAGAAGCTTCCCTGCCATCTCTGCACTAGTCCTAACCATCTGGAAATCTTAGTCTCAAAATGTTTATCAAATTTTGCTAATTGCCTCTGTATCCATGTTGTGTTTTCGATTCTGAACTTTTCTAGGGATATGCCTCATTTAAGCCTGGATCACTTTGTGCCTTCTTTCTTCAGTGTTCTGAAGCACCTTATTATAAGGGTTTATCTAGTTTTGTACAATTAATCTACCATCCAGTAGAATAATTTGAAACTGATCATGTCTAATGGACTATTCGTGCCACACAGAATCGTAGGCTAATAATATAGGTCACTTGCTATTAACAAGAAAAAATTTTAAAAATCATTAACATGATAATTTCTATCCTTCTTTCCTCCCTTCCTTCCCTCCTTCCTTTCCTTTTCTTTCTTTCTTTCTTTCTTTCTTTCTTTCTTTCTTTCTTTTCTTTCTTATGGTCATGTAGGAATGAGGGAGAAGGGGAATGAGAATTTTTTTTTTCTTCTCATCATTAACTGAAATTTTAGAAGTCATTCTCACTAGTCTATTCTTTCCCAC
The DNA here is from genome assembly GCF_003287225.1 of Phascolarctos cinereus. Taxonomy (NCBI): domain Eukaryota; kingdom Metazoa; phylum Chordata; class Mammalia; order Diprotodontia; family Phascolarctidae; genus Phascolarctos; species Phascolarctos cinereus. The sequence goes on from NW_027555847.1 coordinate 111,575,147, forward strand.
CACCATCATTGTTCTTTTTAAAATTGAGTATCACTAAGTATAAACTAGTACTTTTTTTTTTTAGAAAGGAGTTATGGCCTGTACTCTGTATATGCCCATTTTATTCATGATATAGCTATTATTCACTAGATCTATTCCTGATTCTGTCTGCCTAATTGCTTATTAAAATAAACTAAAAAGAGTTGAGACTACTCTAGATATGGAAAGAAAAAAAAAGTCCAGAAATAAAACAGGAATGTGGAATTTTCATATCTTTAATTTGGTTCTCTGAATGCAATGGAAAATAGATTTTGCTTCTGCTTGGAATCCTGTAACACAATCTGAGGCCTGTCCTTTTAAGATTGTTAGAAAAAGTTCAACAATCCGAGGTCTTCAACTAGAAGGTTCTTTCTGGGAAAAACAATGGTGTCCAATTGATATAAAGCCACAGGATCAAGGTGATTGTCAAAGTTATCAGACCTGAACTAGAACATTTTATTTCACTGTTGGAGAATTGGACTAGATCAGGGATTCTTAACCTGTGGTTGATAAACTGATTTTAAATATTTCGATGACTGTATTTCACTATAATGTGTTTCTTTTATAATCCAATGTATTTTATGCTACTCATTTAAAATCATTTTTCTGATAAGGGATTCATTGGCTTCACCAGAGTTCAATGCACACAAAAAAGCTCCACTGACATTACATAGTGTCTGAAGCCTCCTTCTAACTCCTTTGAAGCAGAAGGGGTCCAAATTCCCCGTTTGGTTTACTTACCTTCCACTGTGTTTCGGAAACTGTTTGTTGAATTGGAATAAAAGGGCGGGGTATCGAATACACCAACTTCCAAGCACTGAGCGACATCCTGTGGTGCAGGGAGACGTTGCACCATGGGCCTTGCTGTGTTTCCTGCAGGGTTTCTTCGAATAGGTCCTCCTTCTGTGCCTGGGAATCATTGAAAAAAAGGAAGCATTTCTTACAGCTAGTCGAAACCCTGTCGTAATTCTAAAAAACCACAAATGCACAGCATTAGCAGTGGAAGACGTTTTCCCTGAAGTAGAAGAGAAAAGAGTAGAGGTATTAAGGTGAGACCGAAACAAAGATAGCAGAGTAGGTGGGAGATAGAACATTAAGTCCTCTTTTCCCCACAAACATGCAAATAACAAGCCAAGCATACAGATGTTCGGGCCTCGAGAATGTATTAAAATTAAACTATCATTTCTTCCCGATGAATATTTGAAAAGAACATTGATTGGATGATTTGAGTTTCTTAGCTAAAGAAATGCTGACACCAAGCATGGGAGGACTTATAGAAACTGAGTCAAAGAAAGTAAAGAGAACCAGAAAAAGCGATAAAAAATGACTACAATAATGTGAATCGATGGAAAAATAAAAAAACAAAACAAAACAAAGCAGTGTTATGACATCCTTCTCTTTTATCTTTCTTCTCCTCCTCCTTTTCTTTTTCCTACTCATCATTACTTAAGCTTGGCCCCCAAAAAGAGATATGAAGAATTACTTTCCCAATTCTATGGGAGACTGTGGAGCATTCCATGTAATATAAGACTTTTTTTTTTATTGAGTTGGTTTATTTTGCTAAACTGTTTTTCCCTTTCTATTTTTGTCTTTGTTTCAAGGGATGGGTTCCTGGGAAGGAGAGAAAATGTTAAGTGATGTCAAAACAAAGAAAACAATATCAATTTATTTTGCAACAAAGAATATTAATTGGACATCAATTATTAACTAAATAAATTAGAAATTAATTGCTAACTAAATAAAACCCTACTTCAACCCCAGGCTTCACTTGACATGTTTAAAATAGAGTCTTTCAAAAGGCAGCATTGTTATGGTGGAAAGAATACTTGATATGGAATGAGGAGAACTAAATGTGTCAGCAAGTGAGCATTCGATCATAGTTTTACAGATGGAAAGGACTTCAGAGGTCATCTTATCCAACCTTAGATTTCACAGATATGTTGATGCTGAGGCCTAAGAGAGGGAAAATGCTCAAGGCCACCTAGCTACTAAGTGGAAGAGGCAGGATCAAAGCCGAGATCCTCAGACTATATGCAGAGCTCTTTCACTGAACTGTCACTAAATTTTTCTAAATCTTGCCTCCCTGGATTGTTATAAAGAAAGTTGTTTTTAAACCTGTAAGTGCTATAGAAACGTGATCCATTCTATTTCTTCCAGAAATGTTTACTCTAAATTGAAGATTGAATACTATCTCAAGCACCTACAAGGATTCAAACAATTAAATAAACTAGAGAGTTTAAGCTAAAAGATCTAGGTCTTGAAAATCTGCACTATAAAGCTACGACTTCAAAGAAAATAAGAAAACAAAGACTTTACATATGTTAATGACAATGATTTAGTGCATAAATGGCCAGAAGAAGATCCTGATTTCAAATCTCCTAGATTTTAGATTAGCTGAGTGATCATGAACAAATCATTTAAGCACTCAGGGGCTCTGGCAGGCAACTGATTCAAAGTACGTATTTCAAAAGTCTTGTTAATCTCCTTTTTTGGAGGAAGCTCCACATTTGAGAGGGAGAGAGAGAGAGAGAGAGAGAGAGAGAGAGAGATACTGAGAGACAGAGAGAGATACTGAGAGACAGAGAGATACAGAGAGATGGAAACAGACAGAGAGAAACAGAGAGAGATACTGAGAAACAAAGAGACAAAGAAAGACAGAAACAGATAGGAAGACATAAAGATAGAGACAGAGAGGGAGGGAGAAAGACTGAGAGATATTGAGAAAGAAGGTAAGGAAGGGAGACAGAGGTAAAGAGAAGGGGGAGGGAAGGAGACAGATTGAGGCAGAGAGAGAACATGTCATAATTCATAATAATTCCCCCCAGAAGCATATTATTTTAACTAAGGGTTATATAGCCTTATAAATTATAAGACTAACCATCCTAGCAAATAATTTTGAGCTGTTTGACTATTTTTTCCCCTAGAACCACCAGGTCATTCCCTGTGTAATCCAATGTTATGTCAAAGAAGAAAAAAAAGGCACCAATATATATTTTTATGAAGAGTCATTAAGAATATGGTGACACTGAGATTAATGAGTCTGGTCTGCTTTACTAGACAGATAAAGTCAGTTTATTAAAAAAAAATACATCATTGAGAGATCAACCAGTGCAATTGTTTAGTAAACTATTTCAAAAACACTGCCTTATAGGTCAGGGCAAAGCAGCCCTTGGTAGTATTGCTGTCTGTCTGTCTGCTTATCTCTCTCTCTCTCTCTCTCTCTCTCTCTCTCTCTCTCTCTCTCTCTCTCTCTCTCTCTCATCTATGTACCCATTTATCATTCAGGAAAAGCCTAGGCTTTTATCTATCCTTAATTTCTTTAGTTGTATTTGAATCCCTTACTGTGTATATCAGGTGGGATAGTCACTTCCCTTTTTTGGCCTTCATCTCTTCATTTGTAAGATGATGGAGGGGATTGGGTTAGATGATATCTAAGGAAAGAGGCCAATATCCTGTGATTTCTATGATCGATGAAAGGAAGAGGTGCCTTATGTGATATCTAAGTTCTCTTTCAGCTCTGAAGTGATGTGACTCTAGAGATTAGCTGTGTTTGTGTGTTGCTGATACCATGTTTTTCTTTTTCTAAATCCCTTGATTTTTCTCCTAAATACTTGTACATTGCAAATTATGAGTAGAAGTTTATAATAAGGCAACAGTACAATGGGAAAGAGTTAGGAGTACAAAAAAAAATAAGAGTTATGGATTTGGCTTCAGTCCTTGTAATCATTTAACTTGGAAAAGTCACTTAAGCTTTTTAAATCTCCAGTTGTTGCTGTGAGTTGTTGTGAGGATTAGCTTAGGTAACAAATGTGAAATTACTGAAAATTGTAAAAGACTGGACCAAAAAAATAGATATATTTTATTTACTATTGACTTACGTGAAAAGAAAAGAGGATGCAACTATTGAGTGAAGTAATGGCCTCCCTTCCTTCCTGCCTTACTTCCTCCCTGTCCCTCCCTCCCTTGCCCCCTCCTTTCATTCTCTCCCTCCTTTTCTTCCCTACTTACATCCTTTCCTTTCTCTTTCTTCTCTAATATCACTTAGCATCTTATATTTTCCCAATGTGGTATCATTATGATGTTTAAGAGGCACTGTGAGAGTCCCCAAATAAAATCATAGTTATATAGAGAGGTATAAAAAGTCATGGGGCTTAAGGGACCCCTGAGAAACCTTCTGTTCTAGTCTCTTGCTTTGAGGCAGGGCCATTCTAAGCCAACTCTTCAGATGAGAACACAGTTTATTTTTTTCTTTTGAAAAACAACACAAAACATCTTTCATAGGAGTTGATTTCACACACTTCTACTCCTGATGCTACTATGCACAGTGAATAGAACTCTAGGCCTGGAATCAAAAAGCCCTGAGTTCAAATCCAACTCAGGTGTTTTCTAGCTATATAACCCTTAGCAAGTCATGTAACATCAGTTTCGTCATCTGTAAAGTGGAAGTAATAATAGTACCTACCTCTCAAGGTTTTTGTGAAGATCAAATGAGATTATATTTTAGCACCATGCCTGGCATATAGTAGATGCTATCTGAATGTTAGCTGTTATTATCACTATTCATAGTGAGAAACCTTATCCTTCTGACTAGAAAATTCTCACTTTTATCTATCCTTAATTTCTTTAGTTGTATTTGAATCCCTTACTGTGTATATCAGGTGGGATAGTCACTTCCCTTTTTTGGCCTTCATCTCTTCATTTGTAAGATGATGGAGGGGATTGGGTTAGATGATATCTAAGGAAAGAGGCCTATATCCTGTGATTTCTATGATCGATGAAAGGAAGAGGTGCCTTATGTGATATCTAAGTTCTCTTTCAGCTCTGAAGTGATGTGACTCTAGAGATTAGCTGTTAGCTAATGAAACTCCTACTACTCCAAAATGAAATAAATGTAGTTCTTTTCCTCCTCCCCTTCATATGTCTTCTAACACCTTAAGCATCTTGGCATTTTCCAATGATTTTTTTTTTTTTACTTTTAACAGCATAACAAAAGATATGATTATGGTAGGAAGGCTCTGATTGGTATTGAGTATAATGGGAGGATTAATCTATAGCTGTCATTTTTTTAAAATGTATGTGGAAATTAATGTTAAAATGAGTCTATTTCTGGCTGAAAATAGAAAAAAATCAAGAGTCTGAAAAGTATGGAAATTCTATATCCTCTGGATCACTTAATTGGGCTGTTGAATGATTTTTCAGAGTGATAAAAATTAGAATGAAGTAAAGTGGGCCAGATAACCAGAAGATTATTAGATGATTTTTCTTTTTCCTTTTTTTTTTTTTTGGCAGGGGGAGGGAAGCAAAGTAACTCCAAGGCAACTAATAAGGAGTGGAGCATTTAGGTTTTGCAGCAACAGAAGGAATATCCATACCAGAATTATAAGTAGGCAAGGCAGCCAATTCACAACATTAGCTGGGGGTATGACTTTACCCTTCATTCCTTTCTTATCCATTTTATACACGTGCTACAATTAAGGTTGTCCAAAGACACCAGAATTTAGAGGATGAACTCCTTTAGCAGAGTTAATGCCACTGTAGTGGTACTATATTCCCTGCTGCTCAACTGAATCTGTCTTAATAACTTCTTGCATTATTTTTATGAAAGGTGATTTGCTTTACTGCATAGAACTTGTCCTTGAAATAAAGAAAATCTGGATTCAAGTCATACCTCAACATGTATTGTCTGTGTGACCTTGGGCAAGTCATAAGCTGCAGAGAATGTGCCAACCTGCATTGGCAGACACAGTTTCCTTGTCTGTGAGTTTCCTATAACAATCAAATCAGAGGTCTAGACCATTTCTTTCTTATTTTTACATTATGAATCACAAAATTAATTAACTTATGCTGCTTGCTCCATGCACCAAAAGTACTAGCACCTCCTCTGCCCATATCAGTGGAATCCTAGCTCTTTGAAGTATTGATGGGCATATTCAATCTCACCCCTTCCCAGGTAATTTGTTTAGTGTCTTTCCCTATTAAAGGATTCAGGGTACTTGGTTGAAATTGGAACTTACTGTTACAAATGGTTCCCAGAGTATCATAATCTTGCACAGATTCACACAAAACTCGCCATTGTGAAAAGACAGAATTCGGACTTATCAGAGAAAAATCAAAGTTGCTTCTTGAGCCCATCAAGTCATCTGTGCAGATATCACAGGTATTTCCTCCAGTAGCAAAATTCCAGTATGGAAGGGCAAAAGTGGGGTCCTGCAGCATCTCCTAAATCACAGAAATGCTATTAGTGTTTTCCAATGAAATTATTGGCAGGTCAACATTTTTTTTTGCTAAAGTCATTCTCAGATACAAATTTAGATAAGTAACTCTCCATTCACCTTGTTTTTTCATAGTGTATTGGCAATGCTCAAACAGGGCCAATGTATGTAAATGAGCCCCTAAACAAATAGAAAGAGTGATTTAGGCACTAGGAAAATAAAGCCCATTATATGACATGGTATGTGGCAAATCATTTGAAAGCTTTCTTAAATGTATGAAGGATTTAGTCTGCAAAATTTACTTTGCTTTTAGCAGCAATTGTCAATGACACTTTTTTTTTTGCCTAGAAGTTTATACTTTCTTCTATTGTTTACTCTATCAATGAAGTAAAGGCACACAAGCATCTGTCTGAAGCAGATGTGGAAGACTAACAAGATGGGAATAAAAGGTGCAGTCAAACCCCACCTAATGGTGTTAATTGGTTGCTTGAAAACACAGCTTTAGGCAAAACAGTATTCGACAGTTAAATGAAATAGAAACTCTTCAGTCAACAACTCTTCATTCAGTAAACATGTGCTAAACAGCTCCTAGTGGAGATCATTGTATTTACAGAGGGAGACAGAAAGCTTATAAAACACATATTCCATACCCTTTCATGGAGCTTACAGTCTCAAGGGAGATAAGACAGAAACAAGGATCACAATAATACACAATAGTGCAAGATAAGCACTTTAGAGAGGTGCAAAGCCAAGTGCCAGGTGAAGGCTAAGGCAGAAGGTCTATTCCACCTTGGGCAATTAAGAAAGGCTTTCTAGAAAAGGTGATGTTTGAGTCCAATTTACAGGAAGGTAGGAATTCACAGATTAAAAAGAGGAGGGAAGAGGACATTGCAAGCACGGGAAACAAGGTGAACTGAACAAATGTATAGCAGAGGAATATTCAGTATACTAGTTTGCTGGTGCACAGAGCGTGTGGAGTCTAGAAATATGAGATGATGCTGGAAAAAACAGGATATTGTTAGATTATGGAAGGCCTTGAATTGTGGACAAAGAAGTTTGAAATTTACTCTTTAGGCAATGGGGATTTTTTTTTTATCAGAAATGATTTTTCTTTATTGCAAGTGACTTGACTAGCTTTATGTGTAAGAAATATTACTCTGGTATTAGTATGAATTTTTGGATAGATTAATAAAACAGAGAGGAGTAGAAATCCCTGTTAAGAGTTCTGGTTTATGGATCAAGAAAGTGGTAACAAAGGCCTAGAATAGGGTAGTAACAGTGGAGCTAAGAGGGGATAGATGTGACAAGTAATTTTGAGGTAGAATATACACTCTTTCATGATTGACTGAATATAAAAAGTCATGAAAACAGAAGCACTGAAGATAATCTCAAGACTGCAAACAATGTTGTAAATGAAAGCTATGCCCCTTTAGTCAGAATTAGAACTCTACCAGTTTAATATAGGTCTTTTCAGAACCTGAGACTATAATAGTATCAGATTGGATGAGGGAGGATTAAGACCCATACAGGTTGGAGGCGTGGAAACCTAACATAGCAAGTTATCTAAAAGACTCATGAGATTTGCAGTTGGCTGTTAACTGAGTAGAGGAGCACATCAAGGACAGCGTGGCCAGAGAGCAAGAAACAAAGAAGCCAATGATATTGGTGACATCATAGGAGAAGGCTGGGAAGAACAACAATCTCTTTCATCTCCCAGTATTCCCTACTCTCTTAACTTCTAGTTTAAGATCTAGCTAGAGATGACAATTCTCAAATTAATTAGGATATGGTTTCTCAAATAAACAGCTCTATAGATAGAAGTATTGTTTTCAGCTTGGAAAGATAAAACTCATCATCCCAGAGGAAAAGAGCAACCGAAAAGCATGGAGCCCAAGTGTGTTCAGGAAAGGGAAGGTCAAGGTCATTCATCAGAATTGGAGCTGGTGTTTGCATTCCAGAACTGACATTTAGTATCCCTAAAACACAGATCTGACCATGTCACTACCAAGTGGAAAGGGCTTCAGTTAACTTTTAATATAAACATTTCTCAGTCTCCATTGTACTGTCTTCACTCTTTAATTCTGGTAGGATAAAATACAAACTTATCAGCTTGGAATTAATATCCTTTCCACAATCTGACTCTCACCAACCTTCCCAAATTGGTTTCCTTTTGTGTAGTCTACATTCCAGTCAAAGTGGACTACTGTTTTTCTATGACCTTTTCATTCTATCTCCCATTGCCATACCTTTGCAAGGCTGTCCTCCGTGGCTGGAATGTACTCCCTGCTCACTTGCATTTTTGAGAATACCTAGCTACCTTCAAGGGATAGCCTAGGTGCTACATCTTACACGAAACCTTTCCTCATCCTCTAGTTTTTAGTGTACTCTCTTTCCTTAGATGATCTTGTGTGAATTCATTGGTACATGTGTTTTATTAGTCACCCTCTGAAAGCCTCCTGAAGTCAAAGTCTAATTTTTGTCTTTGTATTTTATTTGTCTAGCAGTCTGCTTTGAATATTGCAGATGCTTAATATTTAAAAAAACAAACAAGCCTAAATTGAATTCCAGAGTTCTGTAACTACATGGATCAACTGACTTGAGGTGCTGTACACCATCTTTGTACTGAATAGGACTGCTGTTAAGAGAAACCTTTTTATTCAATTCAATTCAGTTCATTTATTTGACAAGCATTTATTGGTCACCTACTTGATAGGTAAGATGGTGTGATTTTCTATGACATTTAACAACCCAAGTGAAGAATAAAGACTCAAACTGGATACCAGGGATAAATTTGGGTGGTTTCTGGGAGCTCCTTAAAAGACATTTTTATGGGGAAGAAGGTGTTAGGTAAGAGGTTGGTTATAATGTATGTCAATTACACTGATAAAGAAATTTTATGTACCTCTGTGGAGTAAGAATTTGGTCAATTTTTTTTCTGTCTGTTTTCCTTAGCTCAGTGGTCTGGTTTTTGTTAGTACCACCCTCATTTTTTAATGAGGTTCATGAACTCATGCTTAACTTAAAGAATTCCAGGTAACATAGTCATTTATTTTACTTATGAAGTCTAATAAGATTTTTTTTGTACTTTGGGAAATTGCATTTAATTTCTTGTTTTTTTTCCCTTAAGTTTAAATTGTTTTTATGTTGCATTTCTTCCCCTTCTCTCCTCTCAATAAATTGCTGCTATGCCTTGCATACTAAATCACATTCCAAGAAGCCCTTTCTGATCAGTCTCCTAAGAGATTTGGACGATCAAAGAGCCAGAAAAGATTTTTTTTTTCCTGATTTTTGTTCACTGTGGGACTCAGATTTCTCACTTTGAAACTATTATGTTTGCTTTTGAAATTAGTACCAACCTTTTAAAGTAATCATCAAGAGTACATTTGTGGCTTTGTAATTAACATTCTGAAGTACCAGCATCTTCGTGTGGCATTTCCACAACATAGTACGTCAGGATTTAATTGACCGGATTTGCAGGATAGCTGGTTTTCTAAAATGCTATTCATGGTGGTTGGAGTTTACACAGACAAAACTGAAGTTTTTACATATTTTCCAGCTGCCCTTTCATTATGATGTGCCCACGTGAAAATAACTTGAGGGCACAGGGATGTGCACCCAATTACAGATGACAGATTTATCTACTCATAATCCTCTAAATGTCTTACTTGTAATCAGAGCTATAAAATATGAAGCCCCAAGTATCAGCTGAGATCATTTAATCATCTTGGAACTACACAGAGAATATTTCATGGGACTATCTTTAGCTCTGTCATTTAATGAATTGGATAGTTTCTCTTCAAACATTCTTTTTGAGGGTAAGCAAAACAATGAACAAAAATTGTCACGCCTACCTTAAAAACTATTAAATCAGATTCTGAAAATGCCTTCAAAATAGTTTTAAGATATAAGGGTTGTTTTTTTTTAGAAAGTCTTTTATTGTACAATGCTATTTTTACCACTTAACGAGTATGTACTTAGTGATTTCCCTAGTTCACCTCTGCTATTTTTCTAATTGATTTTATGCTCTCTAGCACTTGTCACAAGTGATAGTGTAGTAGGAATACCACGAGGACCCTCACTTCAATAAGAGACTCAAAGTATTTTTATCCTACCCTCAATAGTAATCAGGAAATCAATTTGCCCAAGCTAGAGGCCATCTGATAGACAGGCATGGTAAGGATTTGCCACTTAGAGAAAAGGCGCTTTAATGAAAAAAGAGATCAGAAAACTGGAACATTTTAAACAGATTTCCCCTTTAGATTCAGATAGGAAGAGGTGTGGAAAAGTGGAGGCAGATGAGAATAGCACAGTGTAGAAAGAATAGTACCGGTGCCAAGTGACAGAAGCTGTTCTGCAGCACAATAAGATCATCCTACATATTTACTTTTTTTTTTGTTTGTTTTGCTTTGTTTGTTTCATTTTAGGGCGGCTAGGTGGCCAGTAGATAGAACACCTGTCTGAGAATCAGGAAGACTCATCTTTGTGAGTTCAAATCTGGACTCAGACGCTTACTAGCTGTGTGACCCTGGGCAACTTGCTCAACCTTGTTTGCCTCAGTTTCCCCATCTGTAAAATGAGCTGGAGAAGGAAATGACAAACTACTCTAGCATCTTTGCCAAGAAAACCCCAAATGGAGTTGGACAAAAGAGTTGGACACAACTGAACAACAGCACCATTTTTTCCTCCAAATACACCAATAAATAGCAGGGACCCATGAAAGCTGGGAGCTACTTCATCATGGTTTTGGAAGATAATCTGCACTCTTTGACATAGGAAAAAAAAAAGAGTCTGAATGCTTTCAGTATGCACTATACAAGATGAAAATGGATCAACAAGATCAAAGTAGTTTAATTAAAAGGTTGTCATAGTTTTATGAAGATTAAGTTCACTCCTATAAGTGGCTCCAATGAGACTGAAAGGTATGAAGACTTGATGTTTCTTCCTTTACAATGGTTTATGAAGCATAAAGCCACGCATAGGAACTGGATTGAACACAGCTCAACAACCAGTCAGAGTCAAGATCAGAATGAAACATAGGAATTTCTACTTCCCAGCCCTGTATTTAGCATCCAGAGTTGCACTGGGTGTTCAGAAGCAATTTACTTCCAAGCAAAGACTCTTAAAAGCTAACCCATTCAGCGATTATCCCCAAGCTTACCTGCATGTCTTTTTCCAACTGCAGTAGGTGGTACCTATGCCAGGTGAGAAATGCTGGGCCTTCATGAGAAAAATCCACAGCCCCAAAGCTCTCCTGGCCTTCCCCAAGGAAAGTCTTTTTGACTGAGTAATAGTGGGACCACACAAAATAGTTATAAATGGAAATATTCTCGAACTGTGGTGTATTGCCATCTGTCCCCAGTAGTTCTTCTGATCTCCTGGTGGCTATGACCAAATGGGGATGAATAGTACGCTTTGCCACATCAAGGGCACGGATAAAACGATCTCTTTCTTCTTTACTCAGGTCTAGAAGGTTTCTCCTAACTTGAAGAGAAGAATTAAATATTAATCCTTATTAGGAGACAATATACAACATAGAAAAGATGTGGAATTGTGGTTCTTTGAAGACTGAGACTCATAAACTTTTCAGTAGCTTAAATATGATGTGGAAGTGAAAGAATTCCTAGAAATCATCTTCTCTGACCCCCTCATTTTACATATTGGGAAATGTAGACCAGTAGAGGAGAAATGACTTTCCCAAAGTCATAGAGGGATAAAATACCAGATGTTGGATTTGACCTCAAGTTCCGTGATGCTAAATCTGGTACTCTTAATTCAATAACAGGTCAAACTAGTTTACACCAAAGACTTTCAGTTGTCTTTTGTCTATAGTATTCTGTTTTCTTTTATATCATATCAAAGGAGCTCTAAGGTTAGGGCCGTGGAAGGGAATAAGCATTTATATAGTACGTACTATGTACCAGGCTCTGCACTAAATGCTTTACATGGAGTGAATTGAAATGAAGTGGTGATCTGTTTGTCTTTGGGACAGGTCTACTGGAAGCAACTCCCAGCACCCTACCCCAAGCCCAATACACATGACAGAATCCAGAGCATTAAAATCACATAAGAGAATCAGAGGTGCATAAATTAGCATGAGTATAGGGATAGTCAACATTCTTTACATATATAGACAGTCTTTTAGGAAAAGAACACTATGTAAAGGAGTATACTTTGAAGCTAAAGGATCTATTGAATTTATTATAATATATATAGTTAAACAATTCCAGTGAGTTTGAATTACTCTTTCTGATGGTTAATGATGCGTGAGAAAAAACGGCTGAAAATAGGACACATACATGTAAGGTAGGGAGAGGAGCCTTTGTGTTTGAAGATTTTTGACTGACATTCAATTACTGGATTAAAGGGAGGCTACTCGGTAAATAGTGGAAAGGGCATTGGAGCTCCTGTCAAGGAGACATGGTTTTGAATTCCCACTTTGATAGTTATTTATTAGCTGATTCACCCTGAACAAGTCATTTCATTTCTCTCAACTTAATGTTTCATTTATAAAACCAGGATAATAATGTTTGCCTTACTTATCTCACTGGGTGGTTATAAATAAAGTCCTTTGGAAAACTATATAAAAATGGAGTCATATTAATTTAAAATCTAACTCTATATCCATTAGTTGCTCAATGCTTTCTGTAGTTGGATAGCTGTTGGTCAGGATGTTTTAAGGTTATAAAGTTGAATAGCATCCTGTAAGTCTGGGCAATGGTCCTTCTTTGAAGGCATCCTAGCTCCTGCTATATTCCCTTCTTGCTTTAGCAATTGTGGAGGGTCTCTTAGAGGAGAAAGGGACATCGTTCATTTTTAGTAGGTTCATGAGCTTTCCTTGAGATGGTAATTAGATTTTATGTTTGTACGGGAGCCTTCTTGATACAGAGCCCTCATGATGCCCCAGACCGTCATTGTGTTTGGTTCTTTGGAGAAAGGGGCAGGTCCGTATTGGCAGACATTTTGATAAGATTTCATTGTGATTATCTACTACTCATCCAAAGTAGTTAGAGGGGATAAATGTGAACGACGTTTTGCCTTACACTACTCCATCCTCCTTTTAATTTTTAACGTTAACTACCAAGAGATATGGTGAAGTATCCATTAAAGAATGATATTGATTAATATTCTGATAGAAATATCACAATAATGCTGTTGTTACTATAATAATTTCATTTAATTCAAAGCTGGAAGAGACTTTAGAGTCACATAATATAACTCCCTTATTTATAGGTTAGGAAAATGAGGACTAATATATTGAAGTGAATTGTCAAAGATCATATACATAGCAAGCAGCAGAACTGGGATTCTGTCCTAGGTTCATGGACTCCAAATCTGATGTTTCCTCTCTGTACCATGATGACTCTGTCCATTGTTCAGCTTCTTCCTTCTAATTTCATTTATTTTTTCACTATTTAATCCAATATTATATTTTTTTGTAGTCACAGGACCTGAGTTTGAATCTCAGTTATTCTACTCACTCCCTGTATGACCTTAGGCAAGTCACTTAACCTCTATAGGCCTCAGTTTCTTCATCTGCAAAATGAGAGAAATGGGCTAGATGACCTTTAAGGTTCCTTCCAACTTTATATTCATATTCCTGTGATAGTTTTTTTCTCAATTTCACTCCCCGATTCTCTAATCCAACTGTGCCTATTTCTAACTAAATGTTTTCCCTTTTTCAAAGAATTTGCTTCTAGTGCTAGGTAGTATTTTTGTTTAACATTCTCCTACTTAACACCCCCCCCACCCCTTGCACAAGGGTTGCTTCAGTTCTCTTACCGTGTTCTCAGCCTGTTTCATTGTATTTACCTGTGAGGACCCTTTGGTCACATGATGATCCTCTCCATCCAGGTTTGCACTTCCCACAGTTGTATCCTGAGAAATTACCATTGCAGTGGCAGGTCCTGTTGAAGAACCTAGTGGGCCAGGCTTCACGATCATCTCTGCCATCATGTGGGTACTGGGGTCCATGAGGCCGGAAATCAGCAGTAACTATATCACATCTGCCCCTCCCAGTTGATGAACCACAGCTATCTGTCCCAGGCTCAGGTCCTGGGTTCAGGTCTGGACAACATTCACCTCTTCTCAATGCATCAAGTGTAGCACATTCCCGTGGGAACTGCGCATGACCCTGGGGAAGGAGCAGCAGTGGCCAGAGCAGCCAGACGAGATGTCCCCTCATTGCCATCCTAGTCTAGGCAAGAAGCTGGAGACCTCTGGAGAGGAAAGTCCTTCAGGAATGCAATCCCAAACCTCTTACCTTGTTTTCTCCTCTGATGGACCTCAAGTACATGAATAAAATTTAGCTGAAAAAAAAAAACACACAGAGAGAAGAGTAATGATAATACACAATTAAACCAGGTTTCTATCATAATTATCACTACCTGTTCCACCATCAAAATGCCTGCCTACATTTTTCCCCATTAAATAAGAGAAGATAGAATGTGCCATTTCAGTTTAATCATCATCATAATCTACCATGAGGAATTTCAGTTTGCATAAAGCCTACAGCAACTATTCCTCTTTTATTCAATGAAATTTCAATATTCTTTTTTCCAACAAAAATTAATATGGTTCTTATCTAAGCCATTTATCAAAGGAGCTCATTATTAATTTATGACCATTAATTAAACCAAATCATGGAATTATGAAAAGTGCTGAAAGCAGATTTCAGTTGAGTTATTTTTCATGATTGAGAGCCATATATTTTCAACAGCATTTGGTTTCTTTCCACCCAGCTCTGAAATGAATTGCTCCCTCCCCTACCTTTCCTTAGGCCCTTCTCTGCTCAGTGTCTCCTGCAGCTCTGAGTTGTTCCTCTACTGATGTAACAGCTACTAATTTGCTTTGTGTTTCTGACTGCTTCCTAATCTCCCATACCTTAACCAAGTTTTCGGTTGGGCTGGCTCTCTTCCCCACCAGACCTTGCTAATCCCCTTTTTGCTTCAGTGAGTTTTTTTGGTCTTTAAGTAAGTATTTGGCCAGCACATGATTCCTTCATGCTGATCTCCTTGTGATGCTTAGAGGGATAAAGAAAGGTCAGAAGCTTGTAATTGAAATAAAATGAGTCAGAGAAACTGAGGGAGCTTTTGTTTTGGGTGATTTCTTTCTGTGACAGTATTCATTTTTAGATATGGAAAATAAAATTAATGACCTTTCCCTCACTATCAGATGAGAAAATTTGCTTGGGGCAGGAGGTAACAAATGCGAAGTCCATCTACTAATCACACTAGACAATGACACTTATCCAGTCTCAGTGCCTGAGCACATGCTCTCGTAGTGACGTCTATAGAGACTGGGACTGTGGCCTGAGAAGTCACGAGGCCTAGCAGCAACAGATGTATATGATGCCTGTGAACTTACCCATAAGACTAGTCAGAATAAGTGGCCCCAGTTCTAAGACTAAAGGTCAACATCACGTATTTAACCAGCATGAAACAATTATGATTTGAATAACAGTGGTGTGTAGTGGAAGCACTGACTTGGGACCTATAGGTCTTGGGTTCAAACCCCAGCCCTGTTACCTAGTAGCTGTGTGTCCATGGACCAGACAGTTAATCTAGGTAGGCTTCAGTTTCTGCATCTGTAAAATGGGGATAATAATAGCATCTCCTCACAAGGGTATTGTGAGGATCAAATGAGATAGCACATGTAAAGTGAACATGATACAAATGCTAGCTATTGTTATTATATGTGTGAGGTTTGATTTGAAGCCAGATCATTCAGACTTCAAGGAAATCTTTTTATTCACTATAGCACATTATTGCTCACCACATATAAAATGGTTTATTGAAGAAAATGGAAAAAAAAACCAAACACTTTTACTACCTTATTAATTTTGCTATAAATATGGGACTTAAAAAATTCTAGATATAGATTTTTAAGTCCATGAGCAGAGGCATAGTCATATAAACATTACCAGGTCATTGGGAGGATTTCCACCTTTAGCTAGAATTTTGGCAGACTATTTTAACATTTTATTTCTTCTATATGCCAATGACCTCCTGGCAGAAGCCTATTCTGTTGCATGCTATTGGATTGGGCCATTTGATAACCAACAATTGGTTTCAATTTTTACTTACCAAGGGTTAATTTTTATTATTATTATTTTTAAACCATTTTGATCAGACTACTGTTGTTCAGTAGTTTTTCCTGTGTTTGACTCTTCATGACCCCATTTGGGGTTTTCTTGGCAAAGATACTGGAGTGGTTTACCATTTCCTTCTTCAGTTCCTTTTATAGATGAAAAAACTGAGGCAAAGAGGGTTAAGTGACTTGCCCAGGGTGGCACAAGTAGTAAGTGTCTGAGGCTAGATTTGAACTCATGAAGATAAGTCTTCCTGACCCCAGGCCCATGCTCTATCTAGCTGCATTCTATCCTACTGTGCTATCTAGTTGTATTCTATATCTGTTTGGATTCCTTTTGAAAGCATCCCTGCTGATAAGCTTTGAATTTTTTTTTTTAAGGAAACTATAGTTTCAGAAAGAGGTCGGATTATTGATTCAAATAATTCTGAAAGTAAAAAGTGCGTCCTTGGGGCAGGTAGGTGGCACAGTGGATAGAGCATTAGCCCTGGAGTCAGGAGGACCTGAGTTGAAATGGCCTCAGACACTTAACACTTATTAGCTGTGTGACCTTGGGCAAGTCACTTATCCCCATTGCCTAGCCAAAAAAAAAAAGGGGGTCCTCATTGACAATTCCTTATTTTCCCCCTAAGCTCCGAGATATATAACTGGAAGGAAACTTAGAAATTAGAGACCATTTAGCCTAACCCTTAACCTGGTATCTATGAATATACTAAAAAGAGCATTTGGATAACTTTATTCCAGTTGGTATTCTTTGTCATCCTAGGTATTTGAAGTACTTACAGACATTATTTTTAAGTATTTGGAGGTTTCAGCATCTTGCTGAAGGGGGCGCATGACACACACAAGAACTGACGATCTTCATAGTGCTACTATGAAGTCCTTTGTTTTGGTCATGGCCAATGTGGGAATTTGTTTTGCTTGACTATAATTATTTGTTACAAGTTTTTGCTTTTGTTTTCCACAGGGAGACAATAAAAGCTTGTTAACTGAAACACAATTGATTTTAAAATAAAGACAATCACACCAACATTCAGAATGCTTCAGTGAATTGCCAAAGGTCACCTAGATAAGTAAGAAGATTCAAGCCACCAAATCTTTGACTCCAAAATCCAATGTTCTTTCTACTAGACCATGCTCAGTCCCTGAACCCATTTTATTGGATGCCCCACTATCACAGATACAAAATTGATCTTCAGCCATGCCCTGTTATCTGTGTCTCAGACACATAGTTCTAACTGCCTCTTAAACATCTGTAAAATAAGGTGAGGTGAGCTAGGTGATCGCTGAAGTATCTTTCAGCTCTAAATATATGATCCTTTGTGTGACCTTTTGTGGTCTACTTACATGTTCTGTTGACTCGTTAAATAGGACATGTTACCAAACTGAACTTCCTTTGTCTTTTCCATTAAGAAAAAAACAAAACAAAAATCCTTCTTCCTTCTTCTAACTTCCATATATGTGAATATATGTATTTTGTATGTGTCTGGGTGTATATATACATACATATATACACATACATTTATACATATGTAGATACATATGCATGTATGTGTGTATGCATATATCTATATCTATATCTATATCTATATCTATATCTATATCTATATCTATATCTATATCTATATCTATATCTATATCTATATCTATATCTAATCTATGTCTATGTCTCTGTCTCTGTCTATGTCTATGTCTATGTCTATGTCTATGTCTATGTCTATGTCTATGTCTATATCTATGTCTATATCTATATCTGTCTATCTATCTATCTATCTATCTATCTATCTATCTATCTATCTATGTATATATGCCACAGGTATTCTTTTTTGCCATCTGCATTCAGAACCTTGGAGCCATCTTTAATTCCTCCTTTACTTCATCATGCATGCAATCCCCAAATTTTGTTGATTTTATGTCTATGATTTTTTTTTTATATGTGGCCTGTTTTCTATTCTCACTGCTAGCTTACAAATTGAGGCTCTCACTTGGACTCTTCCTCGTGTCTCTCTTCACCTCTAGTCACTCTTTTCTTTATCACAAACATACCAGTGCCAAAGTCATCTAACACATTTAGGGACCTCTAGTCCCAGCCCAATCTACCTATCAAGGGTATGGGTTAGCCAAGACAAACCGTAGTATCCAGTGTTCTTGCTTTTATGCCTCTCTATATTTGCTCAACCCTCTTTCCCCTCCCTTTTATTCCTGGAGTGCCCTCCTTTCCTTCTCTGCCTGAAGTCATTCCCATTCTTCAAAGTATGGCTCAGTTGCCACCTGTTCACTGAACTCTGTCCTGAACTCACAAGTCAAAGCCTATTTTTCTGTTTTCTGAGTTGCCATAGCAGTAATTATGAGGATATCAATGACAGATCCCAGTTTTTCATTAGATTTTTAATAAGTGCAAGTATTTTAATACCCTTTTTATACCTTGTCTATGTTTACTACATTCTTTTAAATTACAGTTACCTGTCTTTTCACTTTGATTAGATTACAAATTTCCTGGAGGGGAGGGGCATGGATGAGGTATCTCCATGTGGAGCCTGGCACAATGTCTTGTGTATAGCATGTTGCCAATACTTGGTTAACGGACTGAATTATAGCCTAGCTAGGCAGATAAAATCAAAACATATGAAATGAACAGAAATAATTCACTATAAAACTACATGGTACCAACCATTAGAAGAGAAAATAAGTAGGATAAAGAATCGGTTGGAATGGCCCCCTCCCATCTAGACCTCAAAGGCAAAACTATGGCCATACTATAATTCCGTTTTCTTCCAAGGGTAATATGAATATCACTGGGAGTACTTTTAGTTCCAGACTGAATTGCTTAAGGCTCAGCACAGTGGTGTAGGAGGAAGAGCACTGGAGGTTTGCTGTGTATTAGCTGTATCAGCAGATGCTTTCCAACTTTTGAGTGTCTGATCCTCTGCAGAACTATAGCTAGGAATTCTGGCACTTTGGGCAAATTCATTTGAGTGGGTGGAAGGGTTTGTACTAAGTTACAACCACTTTTGTACATACCTGAGGTAGACAAGAGCCAGATTTTGGGAACTGAGAAGGATGACCACTGCTAGACTGGTGCTATTTAGGGGAAAAAGGTTGGAGAAGATGATGACACAGGCATTGGGCTCATTAGGAAAGAGAGGGAAATACCTATAGATGACATAACAAGAATCTGATTGCATCTGTGAGGCCCTGGGGATTGACAGCATAGCGGGTAGGCAAGAGTGTAGGTGAATTGAATGGCAGGCTTTCTATGGCAAGCATCAGGGACAAAGTTGAAGGCTGCCACCTTTTGACATGCTATCTTTTCATGTTCTGATTCTTTGATTCTAGCAATAGAAGGGGATTTCAGGAAGGGAAAGTTGTACCATGAGTAAATAATCTGAAAAAAAAAATAAGCAGGGTGATGTCATTAGGTACATTGGAGAAACAGTGGCTTTATAGATTGAAGTACAAAACACAGCCATAAAAGTGGAAGCCAATCCATTATTGTTATTGGTCCTTCATTCTTGAAGAATACCAATGACATCATGAAGGTAATGTCTTGACTTGCCTGTGAATTGGATATGAGTGGGCAATGCTGCGCAAAGTCATTTGGCTACTCTGTCCTCCCCAGAATGCAGTGGTTGACCTCG
Source organism: Phascolarctos cinereus (assembly GCF_003287225.1). Classification (NCBI taxonomy): domain Eukaryota; kingdom Metazoa; phylum Chordata; class Mammalia; order Diprotodontia; family Phascolarctidae; genus Phascolarctos; species Phascolarctos cinereus. The sequence continues at coordinate 111,595,101 of NW_027555847.1, forward strand.
GCCTTTCTAAATTGACATCTTTCCCAGGTCTCAGTTTATTTGAGGCCAAGCCCATTCAATGACTTAGGTCAGGGTAAGCTTTGAGACAAAAAGATGACTCAATTTAGCATCACAGAGGTATCAGTCTTGGTGGAGAAGATCCTTTGAGTTTCTGGCCAGAACAGAAAACAATTGCCATGGGATTTGGTTAAGAAGACAAAGGGTTGGTTAGGACCCATTTGAAATTAATCAAAGAAAGAATCAAATAAAGGGGCACATCTGCTGGAAATGAAAACTGACTGCCACCAGGGAGAGTGTAGTCATCACCTGTTATCATACTAAGAAGTTAAGAACAATATCAGCATAATAAAGAGCCCTGGATTTGTCTTTGGGAGAGCCTAGGGCTTGAATCTTAGCTTGGCCACTTATAGCAATGCAATTTTAGGGAAGTCACTTCCTCTTGCAGTGGTAATTTCCTCATCTTTTATCAGGGATGGGGAGCCTGCTGCCTGGGGGCTGCATGTGGCCCTCTAAGTCCTCAGGTGCTACCCTTTTATTGAATCCAATTGTTCTGTGAAGTCTGGATTCAGTCACAGGGCTGCACTTGAGGTCTTAGAGGGCCACATGTGGCCTCGAGGCAACAGGTACCCCACCCCTGGACTAAGTGATCTCTGGAGTCCCTCTAGCTCTAAAATTCTATGATCTGAAATATGACATCTAGAGTTAAGAAGCTTGTCTAAGGGAGCTTCAAGCTAGTGTATTCCACACTTCAGGCATTTGTTCTACTAGATTGTAAACTCCTCATGAGGACAGGGACTTAATTTGATCTGAACTTTGTATCTTTCCCATACCTAGCCTAGTGTTCTGTGCACAGCGCCTTATGAATCATTGTTGATTCTGTTGCTGTAGCTCCCAAGTGTTATAAGTACTCACTTTATCCATCTATTTGACCTGCTTGCTATTATTTTCAATGCACTAAGATTGAGTCTGGCAAGAATCAGCTTAAAGGCAACAGTGTAGGTCTCACAACATCGATTCATCATTGTTTTTTTTTCTTTTGGTCCCAGGAGAATTCTGAACATCACTGGAGTAGAAATATAAAGGTTAAAATTAATGAACCCATCATGTGCTTAGAGAGCAGCTGAGCTTCCCCAGAATTTTGGGCTTAATCAGAGTATCATGGGATTTCAGCTGATTTTGTTCCTTATGCTGATTTTTCCTTTCCCCGATGAATAGTTTTAGAATCAAGTGGCTTTTGATTGTAAAGCTCTTCTAAGTCACTAAGCAAATAAGATGGAAGATGAAGAAGTTATGTATTTATTTGAAAATATCTCAGGCACTTCAATAGCTCTTTTCCAACATTGAATAGTTCAATTGAACTCAACACATTCACCATTCAAGGCTCTCACACTTACTAGCTGTGGGACTATGGGCACCCTGCTTAACCCCTGGGAATCCTAGTTTCCTTGTGAAAAAACTAAGATGAGAATAACTGTAATACCCACCTTTCAGGGTTGTTGTGAGGACAAAATACTAAGATGTGCTTTGCAAACCTTTAACTGCTATATATATATTAACTTTTTTTATAAATACTGAAACAAATCTGTGATCTCATTGCTTTGGATATTCAATTCAACAAATGCAAACTGCAACTATTCTGTACCTGCCTGTATCTTGCCATAAGTTTGCAACAGACATCTAGCCAACATGCTGAGGTAACCTTCTCAAATTCTTTTGACATTACAAGGACACCAGTGGTACATTTTTGTTGTTTGCTCATGTTGAATAACTTGGATAAAGAGAGGAAAAATTCAAAACTTAGCTTCAGAGATTACTTTCAGAAGAATTGTGCCCTTACAGTCCTTCGCTATCGCTTCCAATTTAGGTAGCCTAAACAGGAATACAATTTTTGCATAGCATTCTTTATGGGGAAAGGCACCAGAATTGCCAATCAACTTAATACTCGGAATTTTCCTAGGTTGGCAAAGATTTTTTTTTTAATTTAATCTTTTTTTTTTTACCTGTGTAATCAAGGGGAAAATCAAACTATGGACAAAGAAGGTCAAAGTCAATTCAGCAAAGGCAGTATAAATGCTATGGTACTTTGAGGCAGCTTATTCAATGATTGCCATCGATAAGAAGTTGCTCTTTATACCTCCAGGAATTTTTTGGCATACTTTTTCCTCCTCAACCAATATATATACGTACGCACATACATATTAATGTGAGTATATACTTACATAGACACACATGTATAAATTATACTTACACACTTTTTTTTTCTAGTAGGTGTTTACAGATTTAAAAAAAAATTATATGCACCATGAATGCTTTGTATAGAGAACATGAATACCCAATTGGCCTATATTTGGAGGGATCTCTGATGTTCTCATACTTTGTTAATAGTTCTGTGATGTTTTCCATTAATAAAGGTGTGGTCAAGATTTCATCTGAGAGGAAAGCAGTAAAAGACTTTGCTAGCAACTGTGAACTGTTTGGGTGAATAATCATGGATCCCTCCCAACCCCACTGCTTTTCAGTTTTTTGGAGCAGCTAGTCACTTCCTATGACATAACTGATCTGTCACTTGTTATAATAACAGTGAACCAGCTTTCTCTTTCTCAGTTGATCAAATCTGTATTTTCATTGTGTTGGATTATACAGATAACCAGAAAATTTTCTACATCCTTTTTTTTAAATTAAATTTTATTTTTTCAATTGTCAAGCATATTTTTCTTCCCTCTCCCCCGTAGTAAAGTAAAACAAATTCCCACATTGACCATGTAGAAAAAAAGTTTATATCTTCTTTTTTGCATATTAATACATCACCTCTCTGTCTAGAAGTGGGTGCCATTCATCATTGGTCTTCTGGAATTATGGTAGATCATTGTATCAATTAGAATCTTTCAAAATGTTTATGTCTACAGTGTTGATGCTATATTAAAAATTTTTTTCCTGGTTATGTTCCTTACATACATGTTCACACAAATTTCCCTAGGTTTTTCTGAAACCATCTTTCAAAATTTCTTGTGGCATAATAGTTGTATCTTCCTTTTTCATAGGTTTTCTCTCTCTTCTGATTTCTTTACTTCCTCACACCTCTGTAATAAAGTTTTTGAAGTTAAATTGTTTACTTTTTGCTTTGGAAACAACAATAGCATTAATATTACTACTGCTGCTGCTATGACCTGCAATGCTTCTAGCTCAGTTAAGACCTTCCAAAATCACTACTGTTGTTGAATATATCTAGAAGAGCAATTAGGTTTATATCATTTCATTTTCTTTTCCATGGTTTCTGCCCATGGCTTCAATCCTTTGAAAATCTGTGAGCTCAAGAAGGAGATCTCAGTCATGGAAAAACGATGATTTTCTGGGTGGGAAAATGGCCAAATACTTCTTATGTATACACTTAATCACTGCTTGGGAAAACATGTATTTTTTTTTAAACTGGAGCCAAACTCTTGAGCTCTGTTATGAGTATATTTAAAGTGGCCTAAATATTCTTGAATTTTTTAAAAAAAGTTAAATGGTCTGTCTTTTTAACAAAAAACAAAACAAAACAAAACAAAAACAAACAAACAAAAACAACTGTCTAATAGAGAAGGAGGGCTTTGTTTAACTTAGTGCCTGGGCCCAATCTCATCATTTTCAGGGGTTGTATTATAATACAACCTGAAATTAGACTGAGGACAGAGACAGAGAGAGGAGTCAGAGACAGAGAGACAGAGACAGAGACTGAGAGAGACAGAGAGAGACAGACAGAGACAGAGAGACAGAGAGATAGAAACAGAGAGAGGAGAAAGAGTGACAGACACAGACAGACAGACACAGACAGACAGAAAGACAGAGAGTGTGTGTGTGGTTGGGTGGCTGGAGCTGTTAAATTGGTATTACATGCCAACAGCTGCTTGACAAACTGAATTTTTCCACCAATCTTTAGTGGTCTGCAATGATAGTAACACATTTATACAGGTCTTTCAGATTTATAATGTGCTTTCTTCACAATGATCCTCTGGCATAGATAGTAATATTAATATATGCATCTAATAGAAGGAAGGAAACATTAAGTGCCTACTATATGCCAGATAGTTTATTAAGCATGTCAGAAATATTAGCTCACTTGATACTGACAACAACCATGAAGGATAAGTGCTGTTATTATCCCCATTTTACAGTTGAGGAAACTGAGTTCAGACAGAGCTTAAATGACTTGCCCAGGAGCACATAGCTGCTAAGTGTCTGAGGGCAGATTTGAACTCAAGTCTGTCTTTACTCCAGGCCCAGTGCCACCTAACTGCCTTTGACAAGAGATGAAGAGATTGAGAATCAGAGTCGAGGTGATTTGCCCAGGGTTTTGTCAAGTGCAATACACACACACACACATACAAATACACATATACATATATATATATATATATGCATTCACACACATACGCCTATATATATATGCATACACACACACATACATATGTATATAATATATAAAGCTGGAAATGGGAATTACTTCTGCTGCATGGACAAGGGAAAGGGAAAGGGAAAGAGGACCAACTTTGGAGTCAATGGACCTAGGTTGACATCCCACCTCTGACACTTACCATCTGTGTGACCTGGTTAAAGTCACTAGTATATGAAAAGTTTAAGGGGGAGAAGCATTCATAAAAGAAGAAAATTAAAATCAGCTGATGAATCAACAGGAAAAAACAAACCTGGTATATTAAAAAGAATATCGAATTCGGAGTCAGAAGAAGTAGATTGGAGTCCCAGCTTTGCAATTTACTTCTTGTAACCTTGGACAACTAAATTTCTCTTGGTCTCAGTGTCCCCATTTATCAAATATAGGACTTAGACTATATATCTGAAGTCCTTACAGTTTGCCAAGGATCAAAGGAGCATAGGTATAAAGCTGGAAGACATGTCATCTAGTCCAATCCTGTAATTTTACAAAAGAGGGAACTGAAGCCCAGGGAGATGGCATACCCAAGGACACCCAAGGAGTAAGCATCAGAGGAAGAGTTTGAACCCAGTTCCTTAGACTCAAGAGCCAGTACTCTTTCCATTGCTCCAAATTAATGATTTTATAATCAAAAGAGAAGAAGGATTATCTTTACAATAGTAGAGGCAGAGTACTCTGGTTATAGAATAGCCCCCATCCCTACTAAGAGGGTTGAGACAAGGTGCATACATAACGCATTCTAACATAAAAAAAATAGGCTTGTAAAGATGTTTTTCATCGTCCTCACTGGACTGATTTCAATATAATGAATATGTGCTGAGTATTTCCACATGGATGGTATTTGAGTAGAGAAGAAAGCAGTTTAAAAGTGACCAAAGCAATTTATTTTCTTAGACTTTTCATCTCCCTGCAGGAATTGAATTAATTTAGTAGTTCAATGGTGACATGAATGATGTCTTTATATCTAAGCTACTGGCTTTGTTAACAGCAAACTTCTGAGAAGGCCAGAAAGAATAAAAACAGATTGTCTCATGGTTTGTCCAGTTTTTAGACGCGATGAAAATGGTGGTACCCAGGCTTCTACTAAGTTGATTGCTTCTCCTCAGAACTTTACTTTTTCGTTCCTCCATTTCCCACCTCTGAAACCTTGCACCAGCTGTTCCCATGCATAGACTACACTCCCATCTCATTTCTGCCTCTTAGAATCTATTATTTCTTTCAAAACACTGCTGAGGTGAAACTCTCACTATATAGTCTCTCCCTATCTCTCCAGGTGCTCACCCCTTACAAATTTACCTTATATATACTTTGTAAGTTTATTTACATATAGCTTGGGTCCCTTGATACAAATAATGTGCTTTGATGGCAGTGACTGTGTATTTTTATCATTGTATTCTCAGCACCTATCATAATGCCTGTCATGTACTCAAGTATTCCATTGATCTGTGATCTCATGAATTTTAAAGTTTTCACGGGTGATATGAACTCATATCTATACTTGCTATTCTACGTGTGACTCTTTTCCGTGTCTTTCCATAGGTTCACTACAAAGAACCTGCCCAAAGTTTGGGAGGCCTCTTTTCTGTCTCATGTTTTCAAGAGGGTACCAATGGAATATTTTGACTAGTCACCTGATATTTCTAACTCTTGCCACATGACCAACTTTTTTTTATTATACCAAGTATAGTGCCTAAGACATAGTAAGTACTTAATAGATGCTTGTTGATTGGCTTCTTGGCTCAGAATTCCTTGACGAGGTCTTTTACTATTGTTCTCCAGAGTACCTCATTTGTTATATGTTATAGCTTGCTCATACCCATCAAATGCCTCTCCATTGTTCTCTGGGTGATAAGTCGTATCAAACTCTTGAGAGACTGTTGAATTTCATGTCTTGTTGTCATATAGCAATATTGATACAATGATGACTTTAAAAAAATATGGACCTTTGATTTCATGTGAAGTTTGGAGTCATTAAAGGGACTTTATCTTTTCCCAGAGACAATGTAGCCTTCTTTTCTTCTCCTGTTTAACTGCTGCTCATCTCGTTGTCTGTCTGTACTGTCTGTCTGACATATGCCTATATGGGACACACATGCATGTGTGCATATATGTATATATCTAATATGTTATCATATATATGTACACACACGTATACATGCACATATACATACATACATCTTATATGTTGTCCATCCAAATACAGATAGTAAGATGGTAATCTGTGCAACAGGAATTTTTCATCCATTTACACTTTCCTATATGGATGGTAAGGTCAATGTCTTTTGAGCTATTATAGATTTCTTCCAAGAGCCTCTGAAACTTGTTTCATCTTTAACATTCACCATAACCTGGCCTCTTCCTAACTTTCCAAACTTTTTACACTTTATATATAATAAATCTATATATTTATGATTCAGCTCCAATGGTCAATTTGCTATTTCACAAAACCCTCCATTTCCTATCTCCGTGCCTTTGTACTAACTATACCCCTGATTGGAATGTTCTCCTCCTGCTCCTCACCTCCATGTTTTGGGGCTTCCATTGCCTCCTTTCGGACTCACATCATATTCTGCCTTCTGCAGAAAGCCTGCAGTCTCCACCTATTAGTGCCTTCCTCTCTGAGACAACATCCATTCTTTCTTATCTACTCTGTGCTTACCTAGTTATTGACATGTTGTCCTCTCCACTAGAGTGTAAATTCCTCAAAGGCAGGGGTTATTTTTGCTTTTCTTTGTATCTCTTGCACTTAGTACTGTGCTTGACATATAGTAAACACTTAATAAATGCTTGTTGACTGACTCGTATAATGTCATCCAAAAAAAGGAAAATCTAGAAGACCTCACTATCTTTGGGAAAATCTTTTTTCAACTTAGAGTCTGTGATGGATTTATTTAATCACAGGGAAGAACACCTTTGGAGAGCATAGATCTGATCTCCTTTGATTGTCATCACCCCCCACCCCCCATGTCTGGCACATAGCAGATGCTTATTATATACCTGTTCAAGATAGTTGATGCCTGTTCTTCCTATGTCAGGACTACCATGTAAAAGAGGGAATAAATGTCTTTGTCATTGCTTCAAGTGAGTGACAGATTTTTAGCTAGTTTTACGAACAATTTTAAAATAACAGCTGTCAAAAATGAAAAAGATGGCTTTTCGCATTCATTCCAAGGGGATTTCCATTCTATTTTAAGGAAACGATTAAGGAAACGATTACCCCACCAACAAAATATTCAGGCAGAAGTTGTATGCCTATCTGTCAAGAATGCTATACAGGGGGCCAAGGGGGAAGGCAGGGCCAAGATGGCAGAGTAAAAGCAAGTTGTATGCCTATCTGTCAAGAATGCTATAGAGGGGGCCAAGGGGGAAGGCAGGGCCAAGATGGCAGAGTAAAAGCAATGACTTGCTGAAGCCCTTCCCTAAACCCCTCCAAATACCTATAAAAACATGGCTCTAAATAAATTCTAAAGCAGAAGAACCCACAAAAAGACAGAGTGAAAGAAATTTCCAGCCCAAGAAAATCTGGATGGTTGCTTAGAAAGGTCTATTGTGTCAGACTGGGAGAGAAACACGGTTTAGCATGGGTGTGCAGTCAAAACCTGGGCTTCAGCGAACCTGCATCAGGCCTCAGAGAACTGAATCATGGGCAGCTGTGGCAGTTTCCAGCCTTCTCAACCCACAAATGCCAAAGACAGCTTAGAAGGTCAGTAGGAAAAGTCTGTGACCATAGTAAGAGAGAAGCTTGATCCTAGCCCCAGTCCTGGGCAGCCCCAGGGCAGCGGTTGCTTCATGAGCTTCCAGCCCACAGACTGAGGGGAATCGAGTGGCTGATCAGAGGGGGATTGCAGGGATCTCTTTACTAGTGCTAAAACAAGATTCTCTTGCTTTGCCTGTGCTTGGATCTGGGTCATAGTGCTGGGAGGTGATCTTGGGGCAAGGAGGAGCACTGGTGGGGTGGAGCTTGTGCCTTGGTAAAAAGGGAATCCTCCTCACAGTTCCAAGGCAGAAAACAGTGCTTGTGGTCACTCACAAACCACAGCACAGGCCAAGAAAGGAGTAAACACCTGGCCCTTAATCATCCCACTTTGGAAGAACTGAAAACTTACAGGTCCCTAGAAGTATCTCTGAAAACAGTTGCACAAACTCCCCAAAACTTGGGACAGTACATTCTCCACACTGGAAACAGACCTCTACCTTAACAAAGAGTTTAAAACTCAACTAGTTGGCTGGGATTATGAGCAAACAAAGGCACAAAAAAAGTCAGACTATGGACTCTTTCTTTGGTAACAAAGAAGATCAAAACATACAACCAGAAGAAGACAACAAAGTCAAAGCTCCTACATTCAAAGCCTCCAAGAAAAATATGAATCAAGGGGCACCAAGGTGGCACAGTGGATAGAGCACAGGCCCTGAAGTCATGAGAACCTGAGTTCAAATTCAGCATCAGACTAAATACTTGACACTTATTAGCTATGTAACCCTGGGCAAGTCACTTACCCCCAATTGCCTTCCCCCTCCAAAAAAAAAAAGAAAGCAACAGAAAAATATGAATCAGTCTGAGGCCATGGAAGAGCTGAAAAAGGATTTTTGAGGAATTTTAGAGGAAATTTTAGATTTTAGAGGAAAAACTGGGGAAGGAAATGAGAGTGATGTAAGAAAATAATGAAGAACAAGTCAACAGCTTGCTAAAGGGGACCCAAAAAAATACTGAAGAAAATAACACCTTAAAAATAGCCTAACCCAAATGGCAAAAGAAGTCCAAAGAAAAGAATGCCTTAAAAAGCGGAATTGGCCAAATGAAAAAGGAAGTCCAAAAGCTCACTGAAGAAAATACTTCCTTAAAAATTAGAATGGAGCAATTGGAAGCAAGTGACTTTATGTGAAATCAAGACATTGTAAACCAAAACCAAAAGAATGAATAAATAGAAGACAATGTGAAATATCTCATTGGAAAAACAACTGACCTGGAAAATAGATCCAGGAGACACAAATTAAAAATTATTGGACTATCTGAAAGCCATGATCAAAAAAGAACTCAAACATCATCTTTTCAAGAAATTATCAAGGAAAACTGCCCGGATATTCTAGAAGTAGAGGGTAAAATAGAAATGGATAGGATCCGCTAATCACCTCCTGAAAGAAATTCCCAATGGAAAACTCCTAGGAATATTGTAGCCAAATTCAGAATTCCCAGTTCAGGAGAAACTATTACAAACAGCCAGAAAGAAACAATTCAAGTATTGTGGAAACACAATCAGGATAACACAGGATTTAACAGCTTCTACATTAAAAGACTGAAGCACTTGGAATATAATATTCTGATGGGCAAGGGAGATAGGATCATGACCATGAATTACCTACTCAGCAAAACTGAGTATAATCCTTCAGGGGAAAAAATTCACATTCAGTAAAATAGAGGACTTTCAAGCATTCTTGATGAAAAGACCAGAGCTGAATAGAAAATTTGACTTTCAAATACAAGACTCAAGAGAAGCATGAAAAGCTAAAAAGTTAAACTGGAAAGAGCAATCATAAGGGACTTATTAAGGTTGAACTGTTTACATTCCTGCATGGAAAGATGATATTTGTAACTCATGAGACCTTTGTGAGTCTTTGGGTAGTTGGAGGGGAAAAATTATATGTATAGATAGATTGGTAGACAGAGGGCACAGGGTGAGTTGAAGATGAATGGGTGATATCTGGAGAATAAAATTAAGGGGTGAGAGAGGATTATACTGGGAGAAGGAGAAAGGGAGAAGTAGAATGGGGTAAATTATCTCACATAAAACAGACAAGAAAAGGCTTTTACAGTGAGGGGAAGTGGGAGAAGGTGAGAGGGAATGAGTGAATCTTATTCTCATTAGATTCGGCTAAGGAGGGAATAACCTACATGCTCAATTGGGTGTGGACACTATCTTACCCTACAGGAAAATGAGGGGGAAGAGGATAATGGGGGGGGGAGATGATAGAAGGGAGGACAGATTGGGGGAGGGGGTAATCAGAAGCAAACACTTTTAAGGAGGGACAGGGTCAAAGGAGAGAATAGAATGAATGGGGGAAGGATAGGATGGAGGAAAATATAGTTAATTTGCCACATCATGACTACTATGGAAATGCTATGCATGACTGCACAAGTATAACCTGCATTGACTTGCTTGCCTTCTTAATGAGGGTGGGTGGGGAGGGAGGAAGGGAGAACATTTGGAATCCAAAGTTTTAAAAATAAATGTTAAAAAAATGTTTTCACATGGAACTGGGAAGTAAGATATACAGGCAATAGGCATAGAAATCTATCCTGCCCTAGAGGAAGAAGAAAATAAGAGAAGGGGTGGGAGATAGAAGGGAGGGCAGATTAGGGGAAAGGGTATTCAGAACGCATGCTGTCTTGGAGTTGGGGGAGGGAAGAGATGGGGAGAAAATTTGGAACTCAAAATCTTGTGGAAGTGAATGTTGAAAGCTAAATATAAATAAATTAATGGAAAAAAAAAGAATGCTGTAGAGGAATTCTTGAAATGGCTGGAAGATAAGGCTAGATGACCACTAAGGTCCTTGAGTACTTCATATTCTATATATAAATACTATAATAATAGTTTTATTATCAGATAGAAAACAGTAATAATAAGTGTTTATGACAAACCAGTATATGTGTAGAAGGTGTAAAATCAGCAACTATATCATAATCTTGGTGATGTCATTTTATGAAGAACTTTCTCAAAAAAAAAGGTTTGCCTGTGTTTTTTGCTTGCTTGTGTTTTTTTTCCCACCACATTACATTCTAATAATTAAACCCCTTAATTATTATTTTTCTACAGATTAGGGAATTGAGAGAGGTTAAGTGCTTTACTCATACATCACATAGAGAGTAAGGATAGAGTCAAGATTTGAACACAGGGACTCTAATTCCAAATATAGAGAAATAGCACTTCCCTCCTCTTTTTGTAGTTTGCATACACTCAGTAAGAATCTGGATAGTATATTACAAAAAAATGAATCTGTCCTAAATCAGATGCATGTTGCCATTCTATGTTTACCAGCTGAGTTTCACCAACAATTGGCAAATCAGTGGACATTGTTTGATAACTAACACTGGCCTTAATTTGGGAATACATAAAATTTGTCACATTGAACTTCATGGATAATGCGTTTTATGAAATTTAAAATAAAAATATTCCAATCTCAATGAAATTTATGCTAGCTTCAAAGTACTGATAATCAGCGACAGAGATTTCCTTTTTGGCAGCTCATGAGAAAACATCCAAATTGTACATTATATAAAGGGCAGTGCACTGAATGTGAAGTCAGAAGACATAGGTTTAAATGTTTCATGCATGACCTGAGGTTAGTTACTTGTGCAACCTCTCTGCACCTCAATTTCCTTTGTAACATGAAAGAATTGATCTATGATTGCAGAACCATAGTTTAAGAACTATAGGTGTTATTAGACATCACTTAGTTCAACTTATCTCACTAGATTATGATTTATAATATAGGGTCCTTAGATTCCTAGATTCTAGGGGATCTGTGAACTTGAAGGGAAAAAAATATACCTTTATTCAAGCTAATTTATTTCCTTTCTAATACTGTGGACTTTTTTTATACATTTGAAAACACTATTCTGAGAAGAGGTCTATTGACTGCCAAAGAGGCTCATTACAAACAAATAAGGTTAAATACTTCTGCCCTATGTGATCTCTTAAGTCCTTTCCTGCTGCAAACCCTATTAGTCTTCTATAGAATAATTAATCTTTTCCCCTCCTCCCAAATATAGAGGGAAATTAGAATAGAATGTTTCTGCTATGAGTTGGTGATATAATTCATGATGTTAGAAAAGTAATACTTAGAAATATTCAGAAAGGGAGATTTATAGGTGTAATCTCTGTCGGCTTCCAGATTTTTCATATGACTGAGCTCAGGATCTGAATCTCAAGCTAACATGTTTTACATTCCTTTCTTCTTTAAAACTTGTGATTCTGGAATAACTCAAGGGTTTTAGTTTGGATATCAGCTGCTCAACACTTTAAGATCCAGATTGTTGGCCACATTGTGTTTTGTTTGCAGTAGCACAATAACTAGTCCTAAATGTCTGGGGTAAGATACCAATGCCTTGAGGACACAGAACAGTACTTAACAAATGTATGTGTGTGTCTCTTCTTGATCATCCATGTGTGCTATAGATTTATACCCATGCCATCCTGCCTAAGACATCCACTGCTATGTAAGTGGTGGTTGGAGAAACCCTGTCTCATGATCTGAACCTAGTCCAAAGCTTCATCTGTCTGGCCAGTGGATCAAACTGCTTTGGCAATATCCTCTATAGGCCACAAAACCATTTTCTTCTGGTAGACAGCTGTGGTTACCCCATTTAAAGAAGAATCTGTGAAAGTAAAGAATACAAAACATTTGAAAATTCATTTCTTCATTGATTCATTCAACAACCACTTACTAAGCATTTATTGTGTACAAAGCACAGAATTGCAGACAACTATAGATAATGGTTGAATTGCTAATATACTCAAATTTCAAATGATGCTCTGTGGAAACTGAGGTCCAAATAAACAGTGTGGTGTGGTAAGAACATTGTCCTAAACATAAACTGATGTTCTCTTCCTTTTTGTTGCTCTTTTCCTCATTGAGTTTTCCTTTCTTCCTTTCCCTTCATGTTTGTCTCCGTAATTTGCTCTAATATGAAACTTAAGTGCCTATAAATTTGTAGCATGCAAGGTTTTTTTTCGTTAAAAATCTGGTGAGTCAAATATTTAATATTCTCCATGAAGGGGGAAAATAAAAAAGAAAAGGCTATTGATGGAAGGAACTTCAGAAATGGTTAGTCTGGGCTCATTTTACAGATGAAGAAACTGAGAACCATGGTGGATAAGTGGCTTGTCCAAAATTATTCAAATAGAGCAAATAAAGATGAGATTTGAAATCCTTTATCTTCTTACTCTACAGCCATTGTTTTTTCTGCTATAACACATTGCATGCTTTAGAGGGAGGAAAGACCAAAGGAGGGAATAAAGAAAGGGAAGGAAGATCAGAGGGACGATTGTTTGTGTACCTTGCTTAAATTCCTAATCTCATTGTAGATGCAAAGGAGATCAGTGGGCTTCTAGAGTAAAAAAAAAAAGTTCCCTAATCATGGTGCAAGGCAATAAGCATGATGGGTTTTTTCTTTTTTTTTTTTTACCTTTAACGGTGCACTTTTATGTGAACTGATCTTAAGTCAGTGTACAGGTAAAGCTTCTGGCACCAATCTCATAAAACTAGCAGGAAGATTGTAAAGTCTTCATTCATGTCTATGTTGGGGGTAGGGAGGAAATTTAGGGGGTCATTCATTATGGCTGATAAATTTTAAAAAAAGGGGAATAAGTAATAAGGTGGAAGACGTAAAAGTTTTTTTAAAGGTTACATAATTTATGTGTAAAGCAATACTAGTACCTTCCCCCCACCCCTTCCCCATTTGGATTTTTGTTATGTAGCTCCTTTGCACTAGCAGAGGACAAACTTCATAGACCCTTGTAACTCTGTAACAATATGTTATACAATATTTGGAATGATTATTAAACAACAACAACAAAAAAAAAAACCCAAATATGCAGAGTCCTGAAGACGTACTGTAGAACTTTGGGAACTTTTGCCCAAACATACTTAGACTGCTCATCACCTTCACCATTCCAGTTTTTAAATCCTGAGTCAAGTGCACAAAAAAAAAAGCCATGCCAATCTCATCTCTTTTTTGGGGGGATGGGGTGGGGACAATTATCATGTCACACCCTTTGACCAAAAACAAAACAAAACAAAATTAAAACAAACAAACAAGAACACAAACAGTCCATTTAGAAGCATTTTCAGTGGACGATGGAGGGACCAGATTCATCATACTCTTGCTTGTGGTTCCACATTTGCTAGCAGGTGGAAAGAGATGCCAGACTGGAGCCTCCAATCCAGACAGATTATTTGTGCTCAGGTGGGGCAATGATCTTGATTTTCATTGTTCTGGGAGCTGGGGCTAATCTCCTTCTGCATCCTGTCAGCAATGCCTGGGGTACATGGTAGTACCACCGACAATATGATATAGCATACAAGTCCTTATAGATGTCAACATCACACTTTATGATTCAGTTGAAGGTAGTTTCATGGATTCCACAGGATTCCATACCTAAGAAAGATGGTTGGAAGAGAGCTTCTGGGTATTGGAACTTCTCGTTGCCAATGGTGATAGCCTGAGTGTTAGGGAGCTCATAGTTCTTTTCTAGAAAGGAGCTAGGTGCTGCAATAGCCATCTCCTGCTCAAAGTCTAGGGCAACAGCTTCTCCTTGATATTATGCACGATTTCCCTCTCAGTTTTGGTGGTGAAACTGTACTCCCTCTCTTGGTCAGGATTTCATGAGGTAGTCCATCAGATCACAGACAGACAGATCCAGATAGAGGATGGCATGGGGAAGGACATAACCTTCATAGATGGGCACAGTGTGGGTCACACCATCAGCAGAGTCCATCATAATACCAGTGGTATGACCAGAGTCATACAAAGACAACACAGCCTGGATGGCAATATAGACAGCTAGGGTGTTGAAGGTCTCAAACATGATCTGAGTCATCTTTCCTCTGTTGGCTTTGGTGTTCAGGGGGGCTTCTGTAAGCAGTACAGGGTGCTCTTCAGGGGCCACATGGAGCTCATTGTAGAAAGTATGATGCCAGATTTTCTGCATGTCATCCCAGTTGGTGCAATACCATGTTCAGTGGGGTACTTCAAGGTCAGAATACCTCTCTTGCTCTGGACCTGATCCCCCACGTTGCTGTCTTTCTGGCTTACACCCATCATCACACTCTGATGTCTGGGGCACCCAACAATGAAAGGGGAAGACAGCCCGAAGGGCATTGTCCTACAAAGCCAGCTTTGCACATCCCATAGCCATTATCAACAATGAGAACAGCAACATCATCATCCACGGTGAACTTTGAAGTGACAAGTTTAAACCCTTAAGAGAGAGAGAGAGGAGGTGGTGCCATGCCTGGAGGCAGGGAGAAGCCAAGTACATGCCAGGGGGAAGAGCTCACAACTAATAAGCATGATGTTAAAAATGACATGTGATCATTAACTGACTCATTTTCTTTTTGAAGGAACTGAAATCATGAACTGAGAAAATGTTGGAATCAGAAAGACTCTTACATATCATTTATTTCATGTACTTCATTGTACACATGGGAAAACTGAAAACCAAAATGGTTAGAATGATTGTGCCAGGTCATGAAGCCAGTCCATGACAGCTTCAGGAATATTGCAAACCAGTCTAATATTCTTCATACTCCCTCATGCTTCCTTTGGCCCTTTACAGCTTCCACTGAACAGGTTTCTTAAATGTGTCTGGATACATTATTGAAGAAATGTGTTTTGGATTAATAGCCATGGAGGTCCATCCCAGCTCTGAAATTGTGTGATTGTAACAGATTTCAACTACTCTATGCCTTTATATATTTTTTTTTGTGAATTGCTATATAGACAAAAACAACAACAGCAACAAAAGTAACAGTAACAACAACAAACATCATCCTCTGTCCAACCTTTTGGTGACGAACCTCTCTCAATTTTGACTGGTGCTTGGACAGACACATCATCCATTACCATAGCTGTACTCAAAATCGTCTTAACTTTTTAGAACTTTCCAGAGATTACATTGCAATGCCATTGCCCTTGAGAACCTGAAGTCACCTCCATGATATTATGAGGTGTCCTTGGCATAAAAGAATGCCTTAATATTATCAGAAAGTTGTGAGCCTGGAAGAGAAGTTCTAAGGAAGTGGGTAGGATTTAACTGGAAAAATTTACATTTAATCTTTTTAAAGTTGGACAGATAAAGATGGAATGGGGATAGCATCTTTAAGAACTTTATGGCCTGTAGTTCTTAAGACATAAGTAACAGGTACACTAAGATATTCATATGTTTGCTTTGAGAAATGACATTCCATTATTTTTTAATAATTCCATGAACCAGGGAATGGTTCTCAAATAGGAAAATTACTATTAAAAGCATAAGCCCTCATAAGAAAGATGAGCAATGGGAAAAAATGAAGTCCCAAAACAGCCTTTTCTGGATGCACTGATAATTTAGTACTGTTTGCTCCTGAATCAATTGACGTAAGTCATGCACACTAATAATAGTAACTCATGATCTGTGAGATGAATGCAATATTGTATTTCCCCCCCACGAATTTGAAAGTCATTAGTTTTAAATTTGGGGAGATATGTTTTTTTTTTCCTCATAAGGCAATACTCTCACATTATATATTTGTTAGATTTATCATGCAACTTCCAGCCACCCTCTGAACCACAAACCACAGGAGTTCAAATACATACAACATTATGTAAGTGCAAATAACAGAAAAAGCAGTTGATTTTTTTTTAGTTTTAAAGTTTTTTGTTTTCACACAAACAGCTTAGACTTTCCTTTTGAAGCCCTAGATCATGCAAAGAATTGAGGCACACTGTTAAGCAGTTTGGGGCTTTTAGATGGAACCTCACAATACCTCAAATTCCGAGGCAGCCAAAAATTGTATTTCATCACCCTAGTCTATTTCAGAGGATCTCTATCAGTTAGAAGGCATTCTTTGGATGATCCCACTGCGAGAAAAACCAAATACTAAAAGCTGCAGCGTAAAACATCCCCCCAAAACAAAACAAACAAAAAATCTCAGAACAGAAAAATGAACATATTCCTTCCAGGAGAAGATTTAACTGTTGGTAACAATGAGAGAGTCAATTCATAGCTAGAGTTTCTAACATAAAGTTCCCCCTCGCGGACACATTTTCTACTTAGACTCAAAAAAATAAGGGGGAGTTATGATAAGAATCTGGGCTATAGAATTCTGGTCCCTTTGTGGTTCCCAAGTTGTAGAAAATAAAAGCCTTGAGAGACATTTTCAAGGCAATTAATAATTCATCAACTATATTAGCTAATAAATTGGCAGCAGTTTCCCTCTTCAGTGAATTTTTGTAAATCTTTTTTCATTTGGACAATTCTACTTTTCTTTTTTCCACCTTCACTTTCTTTGTGGCTCTCAGACACAGCAGGGAGAAAGGGAAGAAGAGGGACCTTGGGCTTGCCCTGGCACTGCTTAAAAACATCATGTCTTTGAGTTCCAAACAATCTGAGAAGTGGTTAAGTGGGGAGGAGGGGGCTCAGTTCCTGCTGAGGCTTTAGAGAGGTCCCAGGCCTCTTGCTGCTTAGAAGGCAGGGACGGCTAGGAGAGGTGGAACTGGACTCTACTTTGTTCCACCACCAGAAGGCTACAATTTCCCTGGCTCTTCCCCCCTCCCTCTTTTTTGGTAACTGGGTGGGGAAGGGGGCTCAATAGGGGTTATTGTGGTGCAAGCTGAGCTGAGCAGAAGCAGACAGATAGACAGAGGTTGAGTTTGTTTTTTCTTCCCAGCAGGAAGATGGAAATGGGTATGGCCTGGGGACCTGAGGATATTGGGAAGGAAACAGTTGACTTCAAAAAAAAAATCTTTGCTATGGACATTTGGCCTCTATTTTACTTAAGCTATAAATTATTCATAATTAAATTATTGGGCATATTTAATATTGTTACAAGATTTATGAATCATATTTAATATTTTGGTAGAGGTGGCAGAATAAGGTGGTAGACAGAGCATTGGACCATAGTCAGAAAACCTGGTTTTGAATTCTGTCACTCATATGTAATGCTATGTGTGACATTGGCCAACTCGCTCTACCTCTCTAGGCCTTATTTTCTTAAAATATGAAATGAGGAGGTTGTATTAGATGACCTCTAAAGTCACTTCTTTCTCTCATATATTAAAGCTCTATGTCATCCATGTTGAGTTCTTCTTCCATAGATACAGATTCTTCTATGTGTTGTCTTCTATGTTTTCTATTCTACTATGTTTTGTCTCATCCTCTGGGATGGTTGTTCATATTTTCCTCTAAATCTTTCAGAGAGGTTGTATCTAATGTGTCAGAAGCTTCTCTATATTCTTTTCAGTATCTCAGAGGTATCAGTGTAACACCTGGGCTATCCATTTATTATCCCTTGGTCTTAGGACACGGCCAGACTATATATTTTTCCGGTGATACAATTCCTGAGTAATATCTTTCATTATACTTCTTATAAGCAGGTCATCTTTCGCAACAAGCTGAAGTCTAGTGATTTCCATCTTGCTTTTAGATTTTTTAAAAGTTTTTTTTAAAATTAATTTATTTTGAATTATCAACAATCACTTCCATAAGCTTTTGAGTTTAAAATTTTTCTCTCCCTCCCTCCCCACCTTCCTCCCCAAGAGGCCCCAAGGCACAATCTGATATAGGCTATACATATACAATCTTATTAAACATATTTTCACATTAGTGATGTTGTTAGTAAGAATTAGAACCAAAAGGAGGAACCACCAGAAAGAGGAAACAAAACACAACAGAAGAAAAAAATAGCAAATATTATGTAGTAGTAATAGTGTTTAAATCTTCTGTGACCAATCATTCTGAAAACATTCTTTAAGGTACTATCATCTTTTTGTCCATGGTCTTTCATGGTTCACAAATGCACAGTACTACTTGGAGAATGTTAGTGTTAAGGACTTTTATTGGAGTGGCTAGTCTGAGATCATTAAAAGAACAACAAAAATTCCCATGTGATCCTGCCTGAATTTCTTATTTAGTTTATTTATTATCTACAATCATACTAATGACTATGGGAAAAATGGTGTAAATTTTTACATGCATACATATGTGAACATATGTGTGTGTGTGTGTGTGTGTGTGTGTATACTTCTATAAAGGTGCTGAAAGGTTATTTGCCTAAAGTCAGAAAGTCAATACTTATCAGAGATAAGACTTGAACCCGGGTCATCTTGACCCTGTGGTCAGCTTGATTTCCTCTATACCTACACCAATCTGTCTGTCCATGTCTCTTAGTCTCTGTTTCTTGGTCTCTGTCTCTGTCTCCTTCTGTCTTCTTCCCCTCC